>NW_006408627.1:1224755-1231881 GCF_000296735.1 Chrysochloris asiatica
GATTCTTTCTCCAATCCTGATGCCATGTTTTTCTTCATAGAACCTAGCTTCTAGGATTATTTGCTCAGCATACAGGTTGAATAAGTATTGTGAAAGAATACAACCCTGTTGCACACCTTTCTTAATTTTAAAACATTCAGTGTTCCCATGTTCTGTTCGAACAACTGAGTCTTGGTCCATGTACAGATACCTCATGAGCACAATTAAGTGTTCAGAAATACTCATACTTCATAATGTTGTCCATAGCTTGTCACGATGATCCACACAATTCCTCATGATCAGAATTAAGTGTTCCAGAATACTCATACTTCACAATATTGTCCATATCCCGTCATGATCCACACAATCAAAAACCTTTGCATAATCAATAAAGCACAGGTAAACATCTTTCTTATATTCTCTGCTTTCAGCCAAGATCCACTGGACATCAACAATGATATCCTTTGTTCCACAGCCTCTTCTGAATACAGCTTGACTATATAGTAAATGCTACGCTAGTGCTAAGGAGCTCTGGTAGCTTAGTGGTTACAAATTGGGCTGCGAACCACAAGGTCAGCAGTTCGAAACAACCAGCTGCTCCGTGGGAGAAAGATGAGGCTTTCTGCTCCCGTAAAGATTTACAGCCTCAGAAACCCTGTACAGGGTAGCTATGGGTCAGAACTGACTCAATGGCACTTAACAACAAGAACAACATGCTAGTGCTATGCTAATAACAGTTTGGGCTGCTATTATCTTTATTATATGGATACTAAAAATAAGAGTGATCACCTTCTTCTGGTGGGAAAGGACTAGGTTTAGTGAGGATTAAATGATTAGGTTTAGTGAGGATTAAATGTTTTCAAAAAGGAAATGTGACTTGAATGAGGTTAAGAAAAATAAGAGATAATAAAGTGGACCTAACGAAGGAAGATATTCCAGGAAAGAGAGAGACATGTGCAAAGATTGATGTTAAACTTGAATCTGGAATGTATGAAGAAGAGAGAGTGAATATAAGGCCTATGTAGTGGAAATCATGAGTTCTGATATGGTGCTGTGATGTTAATGCATCAGAGTGCAAAGTTGTGTGAAGTCCAAGGTTGGTGGTTCAAACTCACCAGCCACTCCTTGGAAACCCTATACAGGATCGCTATGGGTTGGAATCCACTTGTCGGCACTTAACAACAGTGGAAATCATATGCCATGCATAAGAGCTTGAGCCCTAAAGTCTTATATACAAAGGGGAGTTATGAATGCTTATATAAAAATTTAATAAGACCAGCTTGGTTTTTCTGAGGGCTTACTGTGGAACTACCATAAAATAATAGATTAGAAAGGGCTATGCTTAGAAGAATTTGCCAACAAACATTTATTCATGTTTATTAAATTCTGGACACTAGAAATAAAATATGTACATAGGAAATTATCTTCTGTTTTTAAGACCTGGAACCTGACAGAGGTGGCAGAGTTTTATATACACTTAAATATAATACAATTTGATAAATGCTATCTTGAATTATGAGTCCTGGTATGGCACTGTAGAATAAGCATGATACTTCTAGCCACAAGGTTGGCAGTTCAAACCTACCAGTCATTATTGGAAACCCCATATAGAGTTGCTATGAGTCAAAACTGACTTGATGTCACTGTAGGATAAGTACTCTGTAGGATAAGCACTGCACTGCAAACCAAAGGGTCAGTGGTTTGAGCTCACTCGTTGTACCTTGGGAGAAAAATGAGGTCTTCTGCTCACACAGATATTTACAGGCTGGGAAAGCCTATACAGGGTCACCATGAGTTGGAATTGACTTGATGGTACTTAACAACAAACAACAAATGACTGCAGTATGATAGAAGCACCAGGGAATGGACAAGCAATACTGCGAGGGAGGTTGGAGTGAATGTATCAGAAAATATTCATAGGGAGGGGGGGTATGTTAATTGTGTGATCACATGAGGCATTCACAGAATGGTACACATTAATATTGATGTAGCGCATGATGGGAGAACATGTAGAAAGGAATATTCAAGGCTTGAATTTTATGTTACTAAAGATTTTCTTTTATTCAATAGGGAGTAGGGAACTCTCAAAAATTTCTAAAACAGGGGAAAAGCATTATAGTCGTGGTAAAGCTCTTGATAGACTTGGGTTCAAATCCCTGTGCTACCATTTGCAAACTATGTGAACTTGGCAAGTTAGAAAACCTTTCTAAGCCTTCGTTTCCTTATGGGGATGATAATAGGAGCAAATGTAGTATGATTAGGTTTAGTGAGGATTAAATGAGTAAATACATGTAAAGTACTTGGAGCACTGCCTGGGATGTACTTGTTGTTAAATGCCTTGGAGTCGGTTCTGATTCATAACAACTTTGTATAGGATTTCTAAGGCTTTAAGTCTTTGCAGAAATGGAAAACCTCATTTTTCTCCTTCAGATATAGTTAACACTCAATAAGTAATTATCATTTTTGTTTTAGTTATAGATGTGCTTTTGAAAAATAATTCTGGCAAGGGCACAGTAGCAGAGAGACTGGAGACAAGATGACTGGTTGAGAGTGGAGTTTGTGAAAGTCCAGGCAAATGTAAGTCAAGATTGGATGTACTTGGAGTATATTTCAGTGACAGAATGGGTAGGTGTGCTGGCTGAAAGATGGTAGAGGAGAGGTAGGAGAGGGAAAGTAGACTGAGGTTTATGCCAAAGATACCCAACTTTTTCACTTGGGTGATTAAACAGATGGTGAGATACAAAAGCAAGAGAAAACCTAGCTTTGGGAGAAAATAAAATTAATTAGATTTGGGACATATTACAAGTGAGGTTTATCAAGACAGTCATATGGAGGGATCCAGGGGAAAGATAGACATGAGCAGAGAACTCTGAGCTGGAGATTTATATTGTGAAATGACCTATATGTGGATCAAAGGTTGGCAATAATTTTCTGTAAAGGGTTAGATAATAAATATTTTAGGCTTTGTAGGCCATAAAATGTGTTGTGACTATTCAGCTATGCCATTTTAACATGATAGCAGTCATAGACAAATGGGCGTGACTGTATTCCATGGGTCATAGTTTGCTGACCCCTGTTATAGATGGCAAGATCACAAAAATGGATGAGTTTGTGTAGGAAAGGCGAGCATAACACATTGATGAGGGCAGAGGCTGGAGCACAGGGCAACACTGACTCTCAGGATGGGCAGACAGAGAAGACAATGACGTCATGGTTAGATAAGGGCTGTCCTAAATGTCCTATTTGCCATGGAGTCTACCTTGACTCATGCAGATCTTATGTATGTTAGAGTAGAACGGTTCTCCATAGGATTTTCTATGATTGATTTTTCAGAAGTATATCACCAGGCCTTTTTTCCATGGTGCCTCTGGGTGAACTTGAACCTTCAGCCTTTTGCTTAGCAGCCAAGTGTATTAGTAGTTTGTACACTTAAGGACTCAGTTCTGGCTATAGGCCTGCTTATTGTCTTCCTGGTAACACCAGGATTTGTTGGAGAAGACACTGGAACTGAACATTCATGCCTTATTTAATTCTTAACTAATGACCTGTCAGGAAAAGGGAAGTAATGTTACCACTATAACAAGGGTTCCATCAAGGAGCAAATACTCACTTTACAGAGACTTAACCATATATATTCAGAACACACTTTCAGTTATCCTTTGCCTTCTTGGTCTTATACCTCATCTTTCTACTTTCTCCTATCCCATCCAACCAGAGATTTGAACAGGTTCATCCTGGTTCAGCAACCTGCTGAGATTTTTTTTCATTTCTGCTCCAGACATACTGAGTCAGAAATCTATAGTTTAACAAGATCCCCAGGTGATTCTTCTATATCCCCAGGGGATTTTTATGCTTACCTTGTTCCCGACTTGACTTTTTCTCTTCTCTCACTCCCCTCCCTAATGTGCTCACCACAATACCAGGAGGCCAAGATGATAATCATGGAGCCAGCTATTATGATCAGTATAAACAAATGACAAATCTCTGGAAGCAGGAAAGGTAACAAGAGGCTGATCAGTAGTTCTAGTTATCTTTCCTTCATGTTTATTGCAGTCTGGTGCAGTTATTTCTAAGAGCCTGACATTGATCGACAGCTTCTATTAAGGCCAATCTAGGGCAGCTGGATTGAACAGATACATTAAATAAAGCAGTTATTGCTTTTCATTGCCTTTCCGTAAAATATCACTGCTAAATAGCTTCTGCCATCAGATGCAGTTAGGTACATGGTTTTAATTTGAGGGTCTGCTTTATAACACTGCACAATTGACACTGGCCTTTGTTTCCCTACAATAATGATTGTGTACATCCTGGAGAATTGATGGTCTGTCTTTTCGGTGGTATTGGGAGGAGGGGGAGCTGAGGGGGCCTGGCTTTGTTGTTCTCTCTCTCTTTCTTTTTATACATGCCAGGTTTGTCACTTGTTTGCAGCACAGGCAGGAACAATGTCAAGCAAGGGCCTTATCTCAGGATGTTGTAATGTAGCCACTGGTAAGCCTTTGCCTGGAGCCAAGATAAGCTCAACCTTACAAGCATGAAGGAAGGCAGGACTGCGGGGGGTGGATAGGGTTGGAGGGGTATCTGTTGGGGGGTGATTGAGACAACAATGCAAAGCTGTTGGATGCCCATTACAGCTCTATCTGGTGCCACTAGAATACATGCATGGGGAAGGGTGCATAACAAGCCTGAAAATAAAAGTCTGGAATGATCATCTAATAATGATGTATTTGGAGCAGGATTATGTTGCCCAATGATATTCTTTTTATTTTTTATCTCTGGGCTAAATGCTGGGGCAGCTGTGTGCTTTGGCACAGTCTTCTGTCCCTCCTTTTGTGTGCTGCATATTAATCCTTTATTGAAGTAATTAAATGTGTGCTTAATGGCAATGAGCTGGCAGCATGAACGTACAATTGAATTAGCAGTTATGATTGGGAGCATGCTACAAGATGAACTAAATGCAATTACTGTAGGCATTTCTTTCTCCAAGTCAAATCTGACTACATGACATGACTTAATTAGGAGTTGTTAGATACACTTACTCCCTGATCTTCTAGTATTTGCCTGGATTTGAGTTAAAGCTCTCACCCACTCCCATAATTGCCCCTTGCCCCACCCTTCTGCAGACTCTACTCAACAAAGACTCCTGATTCCAGCTCTCTTGTCATGAAGTCTGACCTTTCATAGCCAAACAGAAGCTAAAACCAAAATCTTCAGCTGGATTCAATCTTGGTAAAATCTTTGGTGATTACTGGTCCAGCTGCTTGTTGAGCTAAGTTAAAGTTAGAGACCCAGGTGGATGTAATATGCCTTGTGAATGGAGGCCTGAGGCCCTAATACAACATAGTTTTCCTTGGGCAATGGACTATACTAAATTGTTGTTGTCATATACTGTTGAGTCAATTATGACTCATATTGACCCTGTAGGACAGAGTGGAACTGTTCCATAGGTTTTTCTAGGCTGTAATCTTCACCGGGGTCTAGTACCCCACTGCTAACTGCAAGGCTTGGCAGTTTGAACCCACAAGTGATTTGGTGATTTGCTTCTGTAAAGATTCAGTCTAGAAAGCTCTATGGGACAGTAACTTTGTCCTATAGAGTTACTAAGAGTCCAAATCAACTCATAGAGAGTAACAACAATCTTGACCAGAGCAGATCACTAGGTCTTTCTCTCACTGAGCTGGTAGGTTTGAACTGCTGACCTTTCAGTTAGCAGCCATGTGCTTAATCATTGCACCACTAAGTCTCCTATAAGGCATGGTCAGTTTATAGAAGTCCCAGGTGATTCCATTTATACCAAGAACTGAGACTCACTAGTAGCTAGAATGTGGCCCTGATGTAATGCTGCAGGATAAGCATTGTATTGCAAATCACTAGGTCAGTAGTTCAACCCCACCAGTTGCCCCTTAGAAAACCTATACAGTATCTTTTGTCAATCAGTAGTGACTCCACAGTACTTAACAACAATAGTAACAATAACGAAAATTAGTTCCCTGGGCGGTGCCAATGGTTATCACTCAGATACTAACCACTCAACACCACACAAGGAAGGCCTGCTGATCTCTTCTGTAAGATTACAGTTGTTGCACTTCTACTCTGACAAATATGGGGTCATATGTGCTGGAATCAACTAGACAGCAATGGGTAAATTGCTAGAAAAATTCTACTTAAATTATTTTACTAATCTGGTCTCCTACTTCTTATACTGCATTGTTTTGGTTGTGTAATTTTTTGTGAAGTGGGGGGTGCTTGACTCACAGGGACATGAGTAATGGTGGATGTCAGCAGATCATAATGGGATAATAAATGGTGGTTGCTTTAATCTAATATATAAAGTTATAGCTTCTTCTCATCCCTCTGTTGATCTTGTGACAACTCTGGAAACACAGTGTTAGGATTTATAATTCTAACAATTACTGACCTCCTAGATGTATCCAACAAGCAAGGGTTCTCATTAGTCGTGCCCCCTTCCTCCCATTTTGCTTAGTTATTTACCAAAAGGCCAATCAATATTCTACAAGCAGACAGTTGGGATGTGAAAGCCTCATCAATCCATTCCATATTCTTTTCTCAAAATGGTGGATGGAAGGAGAAAAGACTACACTTGCTATGAAATAGAAGGCCAAAATCCATTGTCACTTTGGAGTATCTGAAAATGTACGTTTTGTTTTATTTTTACTTGAACATAATTATGCAGGCCTCCTGGTCAGTGGATGCTCTTGGGTCTATTTTACAGTCTTCATTCTCTTTCCCGGGGCCATAAATGAAACCCTTTCAGCCCTAATGACCACAATGACTTTCCTCGATCATGTTATTGCTACTTTGGCACATTTATTGCTTTCACATGCACTAATGGATGAGTTGGGATATGTTAACAATTTATATATCATTTGATCCTAAAAAAGAAACCCTACCAAACTAACTTAGCCCCACGATTGAGTAGCTTTTAAGGAGTATAAATGAATTTAATGCTTTAGAAAGAGCTTCTGTAAATTATGAACATGACACCTATTACATTAAGCTGCATTAAGCATTAATACATCTTCATTACTGGCAGGTTGCCCAAACCTCCAAGGTTGAAAAAGCTGCTTGAAATGTTCAATGTGACAGTCACCTAGGCTAAGACTGATGTTTTTTTTTTTTTTTTTTTTTT
>NW_006408627.1:1231981-1235892 GCF_000296735.1 Chrysochloris asiatica
TTTTTTTTTTTTTTTTTTGGGGGGGAGTGTTGGAGGGGGCAGGCGGCAGCAGTATGAAGGATGCCTATTGACTAGGTTCCTCTTTCAGACAAAGAAATGCAAGTGGTATCAATGATCGTTCCCCAAAGACTGAGCTTTAATGGACAGGCAAGAACTTCTGTATCTTCAGTGTGTTGCTTAGTCACTGTCATTGGAGAAAGTTCTTGTGAACAGAGATGTTAGATTTTCTAAGCTTTGAAGCAAAATGATTGAAGGTGGAAGCATAATGTTTCTCTTTGGAAGTTATACTCTTATGTAATTACTATTTTTTTTTCAATAAAGTTATCAACCATTCTTATTAATAATAACTATATTTCTTTAATATTTACTGTATTCCAGCATCATTTGGTATACTTTATGTCATTTAATTTTCTTAATGACCCTCTGAATTAGATTTTATTATTCTGATTTTGTTGCCCAAGGATGGATAGCTATTAAGTGAGTGAACATGAATTACAATTAGTCTACTTAACTCTACAACCAATACTTTAACTACAATATCATACTAGTGTCCTCAGAGTAGTGATATTCCAGACAGACTGTTTTCATAGGACTGAAACACTGATTAGAAAAAAAAAAAAAATCACATGACTGATTACCCAGTTATTGTTTCTTTAAAAAGAAACAACAAAAGGAGAAAGAATATAAGAGAAAGAAGGGAAGAGAGAGAGAGAGAACAGTGCTTTTGAAAAAGAATATACATTAGACTCAAATTTGGCTAATTATTTCATCAATTATTTAAGTAACACATAAGATTCGCTGAAGTAGACAATTATAACACTTTACACATGAAGATGGAAGGAATATAAGAGCCACCGTACCAAAAAGAATTGATTGATGTTCAACCATTACAGTAGTTAGCATGTGCTCAAGGACCTAATGGATTGAAGGAAGAAGTCCAAGCTGCACTGTAGGCATTGGCAGAAAACATATCTCCAGGAACTGACAAAATATTGATTGAGATGTTTCTACAAATGGATACAATGCTGAAAGTGCTCACTTGTCTATGCCAAGGAATTTGGAAGACAGATACCTGGCCAACTGATTGAAAGAGCTCCATATTTGTGCCCATCCCAAAGAAAGCAAATATAATAGAATGTGAACATTATCAAACATTATCACTATTATCAATCATATCATTAACATCAATAACTATCACTATTATTATTGACTGTGCAAAGGCATTTAACTGTGTGAATTATAGCAAACTATGAATATTCCAGAATAGGTATTCCGGAACACTTTATTGTGTTCATGAGAAACCTGTACCTAGACCAAGTGGCAGTTGTTAGACTATAACAAGAAAATAATGAGTGGTTTAAAATCAGGAAACATATGTGTCAGGGTTGTGTCCTTCTACTACACTTATTCAATCTATATATTAAGCAAATAATCTGAGAAACTGGATTATATGAAGAAGAACATGAATCAGGATTGGAGGAAGACTCATTAACAACTTGTGATATGCAGATAATACAACCTTGCTTGATGAAAGCAAAGAGGACTTGAAATACTTACTAATGGAGATCAAAGACCACAGCCTTCAGTATGGATTGAACTTCAATGTAAAGAAAACAAAAAATCCTCAAAAGTGGACCAATAGATAACATCATATTAAATGGAGAAAAGAATGAAGTTGTCAAAGACTTCATTTTGCTTGGGTCCACAATCAATGCTCATGTAAGCACCAGCCAAGAGATTAAGCAATGTATTGCATTAAGCAAGTCTGATGCAAAAGATCTCTTTAAAGTGTTCAAGAGCAAAGATGTAACTTTGAGTACTAAGGTGCACCTGACCCAAACCATGGTAATTTTTTAAAATATCCTCATATGCATGTGAAAGTTGGACATTGAATAAGGAAGACAACAGAAGAATTAATGCATTTGAATTATTGTGTTGGCAAAGAATATAGAAAGTAGTATGGGCTGCAAGAAAAACTAACAAATCTATCTTGGAAGAAGTACAACCAGAATGTTCCTTAGAAGTGAGAATGGTGAGACTTCGTCCCTCATACTTTGGACATATTATCTGGAGGGCCCAGTCCCTGGAGGAGGACATTTTGCTTACAAAATGGAGGGTGAATCAAAAAAAGAGGAAGACCCCCAACAAGATGAGCTGACACGGTGGTAGCAACAATGGGCTCAAACAACAATTGTGAGAATGGTGCAGGACTGGGCAGTTTTTAGCTCTATTGTGCATATGGTCATTATGAGTCTGAATTGACTCCATGGTACTTCATAACAACAGTACTATTAAGGTTGCACACAAATACAATTTTTCTGAAGGTAATTCAAAGACAGTTGCAACATAGACCAATATGGGAGACGAGGCAGATATCTTACTCAGACCCCCTGAAACAAAGACAGGGGGAGACCAAATAAAACACATACAGATAATAATTCTGGAACACTGAGTTTCAGAGAAATGCTTGGAGAAGTGGATGGAACACTTACTGGGAGGAGAGACTGAGTGAGGACAATGAAGGAGGGAGACAGAGTGATGAAGGATCTCCCAGCCAGATGTGACACAGCCATTTTGGACTTTTGCAGGCAGATTCAGAGACTGCAGCTTGACAGCTCAGATTCACATAGGGGACTGACGATAGGAAAGATGTGCTTATTACTTTTCCCAAAGTTCTTCTGGTGACTGGGGTATGGCTATCTTCCACTGTCCTCCACCCCTGGTACAGCACCGCACTGTTCTGAGTTTGTAGGCCTCATTAAAGAATGATGATGAGGCCACTTTAATGATGATGCCACTTTAGTGTCTGGATTTGAGTGGGTTCTGTTCCAGATGTACAGAACCCACCGAGCTGTCTGATCAGCCTTGAACTGGTCCACACCCTGGCAATCCTTTGATTCAGATGGACAATGCCTGGGCTTATAGGAACTCCATTTAGAGTTGGGAATGCTATCACATCATCCTTCCCCAACCATCTTGTGAATTCCTGGATTAACAGGAACCCCCTACCCCGTTTTCTTCTCTCTGGGTTCAATCATCTGTACTGTTGTGGTTTTTGTTTTGTTTTAATTTCTCTCTCTTTTCATTGTTTTCTTCTTCTCTCTTTTAAAAATATTTTCTGCTTCTTTCATTTTTTCTTCCTTTCTTCTTTTACTCTTTTCCCATTTCTTCCTCTTCTTTGTTTTGTCCTCTGGATTTTTTATTTTTTATTTTTTAAACTAATCTTTTTCATCTTCCTTCTCCCTGGTTTTGTCTAGTTTTTTTTTTTTTTCCTTTTCTTGCTTTTCTCTTCTATAACTCTACTTTCACTTCTTAAGATATAGTGTTGTTTTTGCTATGTGGTTTTTTTGTCCTTTAATGTTTTTTCCCCACTACTGTTTGCTTGTTTTTTTCCACTACTGTTTGCTTATTTTCTTCTCTATGCATGTGTTTTCTGTTTTTGTCCCACATGAAAAGAGAATCTGTGCCCACAGGTCTAGTACCCTCTGCACCTCCACCCATTAGGAAAGAGCCAATACCAGCTCCTATTCCAACTGATCAACAAGTCAAACACACCTGAAACAAAAATGCATGAATCGCAAATGGAGAATGGGGCACACACTTCTATTCTCTAATTACACTCACCATGAGACAGTTGATGAGAACCTAAGAATACAGCAACATACAATCATTAGGTAAATACATACACAATGACACCACAATGTCTCAGGGACAACAGACAATTTGTTGACATGAAGACACAAGAGAGAATGGCTCAAACAAATGTCCAAGATGCAAGAGTCAGAAAATATTTGTGAGGAAGAAAAGATAATGGAAATACCTGAGAAAGAACTCAGAAGAGTGATATTTAGGTACTTTCAACAGATTGAGAGAAAGATTGAGGAAAGCATGGAGCACAAAGAAAAAAAAAA
>NW_006408627.1:1237584-1238750 GCF_000296735.1 Chrysochloris asiatica
TCTTCCCTGAATGTTTGGTAGAACTCACCAGTGAAGACTTCTGGGCCTTGACTTCTTTTGGTTGGGAGTTTTTTGATGACCTGATCAATTTCTTCTTTTGTTATGGGTCTGTTCAAATTTTCAATTTCACTCTGTATAAGTTTTGGTAGGTTGTGTTTTTCTAAAAATTCATCCATCTCTTTTAAGTTTTCAAATTTGCTGGAGTACAACTCTTCATAGAATTCTGTTATTATCCTTTTGATTTCATTTGGTTCCGTTGTAACATCACCCGTGTGGTTTCTAATGTGAGTTATTTGTGTTTTCCCCTCTTTTCTTTTGTTAGGTTTGCTAATGGTTTGTCAGTTTTATCAATCCTTTCAAAGAACCAGCTTCTTGTCCTCTTGATTCTTTCTATAGTTTTTCTGTTTTCTATCTCATGTATTTCTGCTCTTCTCTTAATTATTTCTTTCATTTTGGTGACTATAGGATCCCTTTGTTGGTCAGTTTCTAATTGTTGGAGATGCTGTGTTAATGTGTTAATTTTGGCTCTTTTTTCTTTTAGGATGTGCACATTTATTGCAATAAATTGTCCTCTCAGCACTGCTTTTGCCATGTCCCAAAGATTTTGGTATGTTGTGTTTTCATTCTTGTTTGTTTCTAGGAACTTTATGAATTCACGTTTAATTTCTTCTTTTACCCAGCTACTTTACAACAGGGTGTTGTTCAGTTTCCATTTATTCAACTTTATTTCCTTAGTCTTCTTGTTGTTGATTTCTAATTTTATAGCATTGTGGTCTGAAAAGATGCTTTGTAGAATTTTGATATTTGTAAATTTATGGAGGCTTGCTTTATGACCTAACACATGGTCAATTCTGGAGAATGTTCCATGTGCATTGGAGAAGAAAGTATATGCACTGCTGTTGGGTTGAATGCTCTGTACACATCTATGAGGTCAAGTTGGTTGATTGTATGTTTAGCTCCTCTGTGAGTCTGTCGAGTTTCTTTCTGGTTGTTCTGTCCCTTCTCAAAAGTGGCGTATTAAAATCTCCCACTATAGTTGTAGATTTATGTATTTATTTCTTCAATTCTAGTAAGGTTTGCTTCATATATCTTGGTGCTTTTACATTGGGAGTGTAGATATTTATTATGGTTATGTCGTCTTGCTCAATTGACCCTTTGATCATGAG
>NW_006408627.1:1254351-1254743 GCF_000296735.1 Chrysochloris asiatica
TACAACAAAATATGCAAAGATCTGGAATTAGAAAACCAAAAAGGAAGAACATGCTCAACATTTCTCAAGCTGGGAGAACTGAAGAAAAAATTCAAGCCTCATTTTTCATTATTGAAAGAATCTCTGTGCAAATTTTTGAATGATGCAGAAAGCATTAAGAGAATATGGAAGGAATAAACAGAGTCACTGTACCAAAAGGAAATGGTTAATATTCAGCAGTTTTAAGAGATAGTATATGATAAAGAGCTAATGATACTGAAGGAGGAAGTCTAAGGTGCATTGAAATAATTGGCAAAGAAAAAGGCACCAGGAATTGATGAAATAAAAATTGAAATCTTTCAGGAAAGTGAGGTGGCACAGGAGGTACTCACTCTGCCAAGAAAATTGGAAGA
>NW_006408627.1:1256731-1258382 GCF_000296735.1 Chrysochloris asiatica
TTCTTTTTCACTGTCCCTCCACCTTTTTCATTAAGCCACATTCTCCAAGGATTGATAACATGTCCCAGGTATGAGAAACAAAGTCTCAACATCTTAATGATAAGGAGTATTCTGACTGTATCTTCAATGACAGTTTTTTTGTTTGTTTGTTTGTTCTTCTGGCAGACCTTGGGACTTTCAATGTTCTTCCTGAACACTATAATTCAACCATCTCAATTTTTCAACTACCTTTTTTATTCATTGTGTAACATTCCCATGTATATGAGTTGATTGAAAATACCATGGCTTGATCAGGTACATTTTAGTCCTCAAACTGACATCTATGCTCTTGAACACTTTAAAGAGTTCTGTTGCAGTGGATTTGCTTAATGCAATACGTCTTTTGACTTCTTGACTTCTGCTTCCTTGAACCATCCTTGTGGATCCAAGCAATTGAAGTTCTTGACAACTTTAATTTTTTTCTCCATTTATCATGATGTCATTTATTGGTCCAGTTGTGAGGATTTTCATTTTCTTAACATAGAAGAGGAATCCGTACACATCAACAAGTATTTCAGATTCTCTTCACTTCCAGCTAGCAAGTTTGTGTAATCTGCATATTGCAGGTTAATAAATATTCCTCTCATCCTGATGCCATAGTCTTCTTCATATAAACCAGTTTTCTGGGTTATTTTTTCATCATATAGACTGAAGTAGTACGGTAAAAGGATGAAACCCTGACAAACACTTTTCCTGATCTTTAATCATTCAGAATCCTCTTGTTCTGTCCAAATGACTATCTCTTGGTCTTTGTACAGGTTCCCCATGAGTACAATTGAATGCTTTGGAATACCTATTCTTCACAATGTTATCCATAGTTTGTTATGATCTAGAAAAACACCTTTACATAGTCAGTAAGGCAGTCAATAAAGCACAAGTGAACATCTTTCTGTTATTCTCTGCTTTTAACCAAGTTCTATCTGACATCAGCTGTGAAATCCCTCATTCCACATCCTCTTCTCCATCTGGTTTGAATTTCTCAGAGCTCCCAATTGATGTACTGCTACAATCATTTTTAAATTATCTTCAGCAAAATTTTACTTGTATATGATATTAATGTTGTTTGATGATTTCCACATTCAGTTGGGTCACCTTTCTTTGGAATGGACACAAATATTGATCTCTTCCTATTGTTTGGCCAGGTAGCTATCTTCCACATGTCTTGACACAGTTGAGTGAGAACCTCCAGTACTGCATCAGTTTATTAAAACATTTCAATTTGTATTCCATCAATTCCTGGAGCCGTGCTTTTTCCTAATGCCTTCAGTGCTGTTTGGACTTCTTCCTTCAATACTTCTGGTTCTTTATCATATAGTTCCTCTTAAAATGATTGAACATCAACTAATTCTTTTTGGTACAGTGATTCTGTGTATTCCTTCCATCTTCTGTTGTTTCCAATGTCATTCAATATTTTGCCCATTGTTGGTGTTGGTGTTGGTGTTGGTAAGAGCCATCTAATGGTTCCAACTCATAGTGACCCTGTATAGGATTTCCAAGGTGAGATGAGATTTTGAACTGTCAACTTTGCAGTTAGCAGCCCAGCAACAGAAGGTTTAAATTTTTTCTTTCAGTTCTTTAATTTGAAAAATGCTGAATTCTTCCTTTTTGGTTT
>NW_006408627.1:1258482-1260012 GCF_000296735.1 Chrysochloris asiatica
GAGGGGATTATAATCAATGTAATGAAACAAGTCATATGAATTGTTGAATGTGAAACTGATGATGTGCCCTGTAAACTTTCACTCAATCCACAATAAAATACTTAAAAAAAAAAAAAAGCAAGTTTCAGAGTCGCTTCTGACATTCACTTTGATCTTTTGTTTTCCTGTTTGTTTTTTTTTAATGACTATTTTGTTTCTTTCTAGATGATATTCTTGATGTCATCCCACAATTCTTCTGTTCTTTGGTCTTTAGTGTCTAATGCATCAAATCTGTTCTTGAGATGGTCTCTAAAAATTTATGTGTATATACTCAAGGCCATATTATATCTCTTGTGGACTTCTTTTAATTTTCTTCAGCTTCAGCCTCAACTTACATATGAGCAGTTGATGGTCTATTTTGCAGTTGGATCCTGGTCTTGTTTTGGTTGATGATATTGAGTTTCTTCATCATTTCTTCCCACAGATGTAGTCAATCTGATTCCTATATAGTTGTCCTTCATGTTGTTTAAAAAATGAAAATATAATTGGTTTTACAAAATCCTCTCGTGTGATCTCCAGCATCCTTTCTATCACCAAGACCATATTTTCTAACTTCTGATCCTTCTTTGTTTCCACATTTCCCATTCCAATCACCATTAATTATCAATGCATCTTGATTGAATGGTCACTTTCAGATAACAGAAGTTAGTAGAATTCTTCAGATTCATCATCACTGATTTTAGTTGGTGGGTAATTTGGAATAATTATGATATTAATGTAGGTATACGGATATTATCTTATCACAGACCATATTGGACTTCAGGATAGATCTTGAAATGTTCTTTTTGATGGTGAATATGATGCTGTTCCACTTCAACTTATCATTCCTGGCATAGTAAACCTTATGATTATCTAATAGAAAATAGCCAATTCCTGTCCTTTTCAACTGACTAACATGTAGGATATAATTTTTCATACATTTTATTTCAATGTTTAGGATCTATATGCTTATATAGGTATTGAGTAACTGGCACCTATATATTTATATAGGGGCCGGTATCTATATACCCATACAGGTAATTTCTGTATGCGGTACATAAATATTTATATAGATATTGAATAACTATGAATAGAATAATTATTGCCTGGTATGAATCATGGAAAATTATCCGTGATAATGAAGTCAATTGTTGAAGTAATGGCTGTTGATCCATGAATGATGGGAAAGATATATGGTTCAGGTATACACAGACCAGGCAGAGCCCTATTGATTCTCCAACTTCTTGATCATGGTAGAGATTGCAGCCTCTTGAGAGCCAGTTTTGTGGTAATATTCTAGAAATTATTTCTAAAAGTAAAAGCCTATTCCTCTAGACCTTTCAACTTTCTTGTAAGAATGTAATATCTATGTGTTAGATTCTTTTTTGTTAAAAGAACTAGTGTCTGATATTTGTAATCAGAACTGTTTTATATGATCACTCTGTGACATTCTTCTAGAACTTGGTGAAGTCTTTCAATGATTAATATGTTGGATTATCTTGGCTTTTTTTT
>NW_006408627.1:1260381-1269883 GCF_000296735.1 Chrysochloris asiatica
GACCAACAGTAGTATCTTGAAACTTTTCAGGAAGAAGAGTGAAAAGGGAAGCCCATTTCCTGATCACATCTACCTGGAGGCATTCAGAAGCATAAAAAGTACCAAAATACATACCCATCTAAGTATTAATCAAATGCCTATCAATTTGTTGTACTGTGGTGGGTTGCATGTTGCTGTAATGCTGGAAGCTATGCCAATGGGGTTTCAAATACCAGCAGAGTTACCTATGGTGGATAGGTTTCAATGGAGCTTCTAGAATAAAGAACAGATTAGGAAGAATGGATAGGCAGTCACTTATGAGGAATTAGTCACTGAAAAATTTGTGAATAACAATGGTACATTGTCTAATATTTGTTGTTAAGTGCCATCGAGTAGGTTCCTACTCATATAGAGTTTCTGAGGAGTGACTAGTGAGTTTAAATTGTCAACCTTGTGGTTCAAACTGACCTTGCAGTCCAGTGCTTGTCGTACAAAGACATGCCAGTACTCCATTGTCTAATATAGTGCTAGAAAATGAGCCACTGAAGGTGGAAGACACTGAACATACAACTGAGGGAGATCTGTGTACCCAAAGTAAATTATACCTTAATGATGTGGATGTAATAAAGCCTTTGAGACCTTCATTTGCTGACAGAGCACAACTTAAAGTGAAAACAAAACAGCTGCAAACATCTATTAATAATTAGAACATGGGATGTATGAAGTATGAATCTAAGAAAATTGGAATACATCATAAGTGAAATGGAACACATAAAGATCTATATCCAAATTATTAGTGAGCTGAAATGGACAAAAGTTGGTTATTTTGAATCTGACAATCATTTGGTTTACTATGTCATGACGATAAATTGAATAGAAATGGTTTCAAATTCTGTCAGAAAGAACATTTCAAGATATTTCTTGAACCATAATGCTATCTGTGATAGGATAACATCTATCCACCTATAGGAACACTAGTTAATCCAACTCTTACTCAAATTTACCCACCAACAAGTGATGAAGAAATTGAAGAATTCTACTACCTTCTTCAATCTAAAATAGATCAAACATGCAATCAAGATGCTTTGATAATTACTAGTGATTGGAATGTGAAAGTTGGAAACAAGGAGGAGGTGGGATCAGTAGCTAGAAAATATGACCTTGGTAATAGAAATTGATACTGGAGATCACATGATAGAATTTTGTATGACTAACAACTATTCATTCATTTAAAATCGGGAAATTTGTGTCAGGTTTTATCCTTTCACCATATTTATTCCACCTGTATACTGAGCAAATAATCTGAGAAGCTGGATTATATGAAGAAGAACAGGATCATGAATGAAAGAAGTCTCATTAACAACCTGCAATATGCAGATGACACAACCTTGCGTGCTGAAAGCAAGGAGGACTTGAGGCACTGGATGATCAAATCAAAGCCTTCTCAATATATTATAACTCAATGTAAAGAAAGCAAAAATCCTCATTACTAGACCAATAAACATCATAATAAACAAAGAAAACACTGATGTTGACAAAGATTTCATTTTGCTTGGATCCACAATCACTGCTCATGGAAGCAACAGTCAAGAAATCAAATATTGTATTGCATTGAACAAATCTGCTTCAAAAGACCTTTTCAAAGTTAAACAGCAAAGATATCACTTTGAGGACTAAGGTGCTTTGTATCCAAGCCATGTTATTTTCAATCACTTCAAATGCATGGAAAATTTGACAATGAATAAGAAAGATCAGAAGCATTTGATATATTTGATTTATGGTACTGATAAAGAATATTGAAAGTACTATGGACTGCCTGAAGTACAAAATAAATCAGTCTTGGGAGTAGTACAGACAAAATGCTCATTTGGACATGTTATTAGGAGGGACCAGTCCTCGGAAAGGGACATCATGCTTGATAAAATAAATGCTAAGTGAAAAATAGGAGACCCCTCACTGAAATGGATTGACACAGTGGCTGTATCATTGGGCTAAAATTAAGAACAATTGTGAGGATGGCACAGTCTTTGGCAGTGTAATGTTCTATTGTGCATAGGGTAGCTATGAGTTTGAGCCAATTGGATGACACCTAACAACATTATTAAAAGTGATTTTTTTTTTTTTTCTGTTAATACTAAATACAAAATGTTTGAGTGGAGGACAGTCTAGGACAACGTTTGCTACTGATCCATCAAATAATGCATACATAAACTCCTATCAACTTTATTGCTCCTCAGTGAGTAGAGATAGGTATTTGTAGTTCTGTTGATAATACAGTCTCTCTATCATCTCCCTCATTGACATACCTTTTTAAAAAAAATATTTATTATTCTCAGCTTTACTATTTTGATGGTTATCCAAATCATAATTGTCATTACAGGATTTTTTTTTTTTCATTGCAATTATTACAATCTGCTCCATGTCCCATCACTCAACAATATTTATCTCTACCACACTTCCTCCTTTTTTTATGTACACATGCAAAACAGAATATACATGTTCATTTAAATGTCCAAAGGGCACACTTTGCAAGTCAACCTCTTGCCCTTAAACACACAGCCTTTCTCAGTCCCTGGGCCTAGAGTCCTCAGCTATCTCTCTATACCATTGCCTCTGCCACAGTTTCTTCTGTTGCTGTCTTTCTGATTAGGATCCCATGCTCCACTCATGCTCTTCTCTCTTGATGATCCTTGGTCCTCTGTTACTGACCTGGAAGATTAACTACTCTGTGCTTTAAGTTACATATCTTCTACATTTACAATTGTAATAGCCACAATTAGTCCTGATAACAAATTGTACAAAATTGAATCATAAAGTCCTAATCCCATCCTCCCTTTCACCAGATCCATCAGGAAAAGAGAAAACTATTCAGTGGGGATTCTACCTTAACCACCTCATTCTCAAATTAAGCACATTCATGGAAGTTTGTAAATCAGCCACTTTGTGCCTTTTTATTCCCCCATTTTTGATTGTCAATGTGTAAGCTACCCATCCCTATCAACCCAATGTATTGAAAAGGCAAGCTTGATCCTTGATATGAAGGGTCCTTCTCTTTCAGTTGGAATTTTGAACATCTACATGCTGGCACTGTGGGTTAATGCACTGGACTGCTAGGTCATTTTGAACCATAAGGTTGGTGGTTTAAGCTCACCAGCCGCTCCTCAGAAACCCTATTCAGGGTCACTATGGCTTGGAACTGACTCAATGGCACTTAACAACAACAACAATAACACATCCATAATCAAAGTTCCAGTTCATCAAATTGTAGTAATATAGACTTGCTCCCTGTATCAAACTTATTAATCTTCATTTGGTTGAGTTCTGGTCAGCAAAAAGGACTTAAAATATTTATGAAGATCAAAGACTATAGCCTTCAATATGAATTGCACCTCAATGAAAAGAAAACAGAAATCCTAACCAATGACCCGTTAAATAACATGATAAATGGAGAAAAGATTGAAGTTGTCAAAGATTTCCTTTTTCTTGGATCCTCTACTAGCACTCATGGAAGCAACAGTCAAGAAATCAGATAATATATTGTATTAGGCAAATCTGCTGTACAAGATCTCTTTAAAGTGTTCAAGAGCAAAGATGTCAGTTTGAGGACTAAGGTGTGCCTGACCCAAGCAATAGTATTTTCAATAGCTTCATATATATGTGAAACTTGGAAAATGAATAAAGAATACATAGAACAATTGATGCATGTAAATTATGGTGTTTAAGATTATTGAAAATACCATGGACTACTAGAAAAACATGATTTTTCTGTATTGGAAAAATTATAGCTAGAATACTCGATAGAAGCCAGTATGCCCAGATGTCATCTCTCATACTTCGGACATATTACCAGGAAGGACCTATGTCTAGAGAAGGACATTATGCTCGGTAAAGTGGAGGGTCAGCGAAAAAGAGGAAGACCCCTAAAGACATGGATTGACACAGTGGTAGCAGCAATGGGCTCAAGTTTAACAATAATTGTGAGGAAGATGCAGGATGAGACAGTGTTTCATTTTGTTGGATAGCTATGAGTTAGAGAACCTAACAACAACAACAACAACAACAACAACGTATGATCTGGAGTCCTGGTGTGAGGCTGCAGGATAAGCATTGAGTTGCTAACCACAAGGTTGATGGTTCAAACCCACCACCTGCTTCTCAGATACCCTATACAGTATCACTATGAATAAGAATTGACTTGATAGCTTTTAACATCATATTATTATCTAACTTCTAGCTTCTGCTGATATCCATTGTATACATTCTTTTTATTTCATTAACACTTTCCCCTAGTGGTAGATAGATACTTAGGTTAACTTCAACTCTTTGATTACCACAAAGATGATCCTAATGAGTGCATTTGAAGTTGTCTTCCTTTAGAACAGGAATATAGCCTTTTAAAGGTTAAGTAAGTCATTTAGAATGGCTGTAACATAAATTCAGAAGCAATAATTATATAATGAGCACAGAGTAGGCACTTGATAAGTAGTACTGATTATTACTGTTTTAAAATATCTCTCAAATGAGGAGACTAGACTATTTCTGAGTTCTAGTTATATATTCTGAATCTGTGGCATGAAGTATGCTAACTTCAGTTATTTTATAAGTATTCTGTGCACATAAACATACACATTTACCTTCAGGCAGAATTAATTACATATCAGAAGAAAATCTGACCCTTTTGCAATGAGTATTTTGTTTCGGTTTTCCTCAAGAAATGTTCATGTTCCTTTATTAATTCAATTGGCCAATTTAAGTGGACAAGCAATATTAGACAAAAATGAAATAATAACATATAAGACTAGTACTTAAAGAACTTTCTAAATGCTTGTTTCATTTAGGAAATAGAATAGCATACTAATGCTAATGTCCCATAACCAAAAACACTATCATTTTTCATTTTTATAAAATGTACATTATATGAAATTCAGACATTTACAATCTATTGCATGCAGACACAGGGGCTCTGCTTTCTTCTTTGCAGTAGAGAGAATGCATAAAAATCCTTTTTAATTAGTTAGGGACATACTCTAGGAGCTGAACTTCCAGGCTAAACCATTGCCTAATGGATCTTGAGCTGCTGCTATTTTGTCTAAGTTTTGGGCAAGATGATATATAAGAACAAAGAGCACTGGGATTGGAGTCTAAACTTAATATATAAATTATGACTTTGTTACTAATTAGTAGTGTGATGTTGAAAGGAATCATATGAGTTCTTAATCTCAATTTTCTCATTTGTAAAATGGGAACAATTCCTAATAGCCACACAGATCATTAAGACCCAAGCAAATTATCTAAGATCTTTGGGGCTTATTATAATTATTATTTTTTAACAACATGCAAAAGCTTTGTTTTATTTAACAAACCTTCCTTTGAAGAAAGAAAATGAACTCACAGGAATCATGAAATCTGGGAGAAAGTATATACAAAGTATTTTAAACACAGAAAAATGCTACACAAAAGTGAAACATTAAATATTAGGGCTCTCAAGACAAGGCTCATTGTCTTTGCCTTTTTTCCATGCTACTGAGGCACAGATCATGAATGGAGTAAATCTCAAGCAAGCAGATCACTCAGAGTATTAAAAATCTTGGAAAAAATCTTAATGATGTTTTTTTGTTGTCGTTAGGTGCCAATTCATTGTGACCCCATTATGCACAAAAGAAAAAAACATTGCTTGACCCTCTGCTATCCTCACAATTGCTGTTCCATTTGAGCCCATTGTTGCTGCCACTGTACCAATCTCATCTCGTTGGGGGTCTTCCTCTGTTTCACTTACCCTCCACTTCACCAAGCATAATATCCTACTCCAGGGATTGGTTCCTCCTGATAACATATCCAAAGTATGAGAGATATAGTTTCACCATCCTCCATTTTAGGGAGCTTTCTGGTTGCGCTTCTTCTAAAAAAGATTTGTTTGTTCATCAGGTAGTCCATGGTACTATCGCTATTCTTCTCCAACACCATAATTCAAATGCATAATTTCTTCTACAGTCTTTCTTATTCATTGTCTGACATTTACATGCATATGAAGCAATTATATAAAGTCCATATAAAGATCAGAAAGGTTGTGTGATAACATCAAGAACATAATACAGGAAGAATGCAAAAGGTCATTAATAAGACAGGAAAGAAGGAAAAAACCAAAATGGATGTCAGAATAGACTCTGAAACTTGCTCGCTAACATAGAGATGCTAAAGCATATGGGAGAAGTGAGAAGGTACAAGAACTAAACAGAAAATTTCAAAGGTCAACTCAACAAAGTCAACTCAAAGGTCAACAAAATAAAATATTATAATGAAATGTTCAAAGATCTGGAGTTAGAAAAACAAAAGGGAAGAACACACTCAGTGATTTTCAAGCTGAAGGAATGGAAATAAAAATTCAAGCCTCAACTTGAAACATTAACAGGACTAATGGGCAAAATACTGAATGATGCAGAAAGCATCAAAAGAAGATGGAAGGAATACACAGAGTCACTATGTAAAAAAGAAATGATCGATGTTCAATCATTTCAAGAGGTAGCATATGATCAAGAGCCAATGATACTGAAGGAAGAAGTCTAAGGTGCATTGAAGAAATTGGCAAAGAACAAGGTACTGGGAATAGATGGGATACAAATTGAAAGTTTTCAACAAACTGATGCAACACTGAGGCACTCATTCATCTATGCCAAGGAATTTGGAAGACAACTACCTGGCCAACTGACTGGAAAAGATCTGTATTTGTGCCCATTCCAAAGAGAGGTGACCCAACAGAGAGTGGAAATCATCAGACAATATCATTAATATACCATGTGAGTAAGGTTTTACTAAAGATAATACAAAAACAGCTGCAACCATATGTTGACAGAGAACTTCCAGAGGTTCAAGAAGAGGATATGGAATAAGGGATATCATTGCTGATGTCAGATGGCTCTTGGCTGAGAGCAGAGAACACCAGAAAGATGTTTACCTGTGCTTTATTGACTATGCAAAGACTTTTGGTTGTGTGGATCATGACAAGCTATGGACAATAGTGCAAAGTATGAGTAGTCCAGAATACTTAATTGTGCTCATTATAGGAACCTGTGCGTAGACTGACAGGCAATTGTTCCAACAGAGCAAGGGAGCATGGAATGTTTTAAAATTAGGAAAGCTGTGCGTCAACGTTGTATTATTTCATGATGCTTATTCAATCTGTATGCTGATCAATTAATCCAAGAAGCTGGATTATATGAAGAAAAATGTTCCTGGAGAAGGATATCATGTTTGGTAAAGTGGGGGGTCAGATAAAAAGAAGTAGACCCTCAACAAGATGTATTGGCACAGTGGTGCAGTGATGGGCTCTGGTTTCACAGTGACTGTGGGTTGACCCAGGACCAGGCAGTGTTTCGTTCTGTGGTGCATAGGGTTGCTATGAGTTGGTACTGACTTGATGGCACTTAACAACAACAGCATGAAGCAACTGAAAATACCTTGTTTTGCCACAACTCAGGCTCACTTTATCCCTCAAACTGATATATATATTTTTTAATATTTAAAAGGTCTTTTGCAGTAGATGTGTATATTGTAATACATCCTTTGATTTCTTGACTGCTGTTTCCATGTGTGTTGATTGTGGATCAAAGCAAAATGAAGTCTTTGACAACTTGAATCTTTTCTCCATTTATCATTCTGTTATTTGTTGGTCCAGTTGTCAGAATTATTTTTTCTTTATAACGAGGTGCAACTCATACGAAAGCCTGTAGTCTTTGCTCTTCATCAATGTTTTTTAAGTTCTTGTCTCTTCCAGAAAACAAGCTTGTATTATCTGTATATCACAGGTTGCTAATGAATCTTCTTCCAATCCTAATGCAACGATCTTCATATAATCTTGTTTTTCACATTATTTGCTTAATATACAGACTGGACACTTATGGTAAAAGGATGCAATGTGGTGACACACCTTTCCTGATTTTAAACCATTCAGTATCCCTTTGTTCTTTTTAAACAACTGTCTCTTGTACTATGAACAGGTTCCTCATGAGCACAATTAAGTGTTTGCAATGCACATTCTGTACAATGTTATCCATATTGATTTTGAAAAGCCAATAAAGTACAAGTTAACATCTTTATAGTACTTGCTAGATCCATTTGATACCAGCAATTATATCCCTAGTTTCATAGTATCTCTGAGTCTGGTTTGAATTTCAGACAATTTTCTGTTGATGTACTGTTGAAATCATTTTTGGATTATATTTATAAAAATGTTACTTGCATGTGATATTAATGATAGTTTTCAATTATTTCCACATTCTATTGCATCACCTCTCCCTGGAATGGGTATAGATATGTGTATTTGCCAAATTTCCTGGCATAGACATTGAGTGCCTCCAATGCTGTATCAGTTTGTTGAAGATTCCAATTTGTATTCCATCATCCTGAAGCCTTGTTATTCCCCAATGCTTTCAGTGTGGCTTGGTCCTCTTCCTACAGTACCAGTGGTTCTTGATCATATACTACATTATCTTGAAATGGTTGAACATTGATTATTTGTTTTTGGTACAATGACTCTGTGTATACACAGCAATACCACTCCTAATATAAAACTATACAAAGTAAAATAAATCTACAAGACTGAAAATAGGGAACCAGAGATATTAATTTGTAGTGAAGAGAACTACAAAGCAAAAAAATATAGTTACTGAACTTCCAAATGGAGAGGAATTTATGTAAATGTCAAGATAACATGGAATGTTTTAAAGTTAAACAGTAACTAATAAATTAAAGGGTTACCTCAAAGAAAATGAGCACAACTCCACATAAATGGAGAAAAGGGAAAACCATGAAGATTTAATAAGCATTAAAACAACAGCAATGAAGAAACTGACAAGAAAATGCACAAACAAATTTAGCTTAGCACAGAAAATTAAGTGGAACAAAGAAGCAAGCAGCACCAAAAATTACATAGCAAAATAACTGTGATTAATTCATACTTATTGACAATTACACTGAATGCCAATTGATTAAATGTATCAGTCAAGAGACAGAGTAGCAAAATGGATACGAAACATGATCCTTTAATATGCTGTCTACCAGAGACATATCTTACACACAAAAAAACCCAAAAAGATTAAAAATTGAAGATGGGAAAAATTTATCAAGCTAACAGAAATAAAAAACAATCAGGAGTAGAAATATTAATTTATGATGAGATAGACTATAGGGCAAAAACCAGCATGAAAGAAAAAGAAGGATATTATCTCATGATTAAAGGGTGAGTTGAAGAGGACAAAACCATATTAAATATCTATGCTCTTAATGAAAGAGCCTCAAGATACATAAATGAAACTACTGGAATTGATAAAAGAAATAAGCAACTCTTCATTATTAATAGAAGATTTTAATATACTGCTTTCTTTTTTCAAGTTGCCTAAATTCCATGTGGTACAGAATTCTGGGCATAACAAAGACCAAAGAGCAGCTCTGGCAGGATTCTGGCCTAGGTTTACTAACCATAAAGCTAAAATAGGAGTAATGAGATGGGCTATTATATAATTTCCTT
>NW_006408627.1:1270863-1272245 GCF_000296735.1 Chrysochloris asiatica
AGCAGCCGAATTCATAACCACTATGCTATTTTAGAGGACTTTTATATAGCAATAAACATACATATCCAAAAAAGAATAAAGAACCTATATCAACACACTAATTCAACAACTCCAACATTTAGAAAAGGAGAAGCAATTTACAGTTACCAGAATAAAAGGAATAATAAAGATTAGAGCAGAAATAAATGAATTAGAAAACTGAAAAACAATAGAAAGAATCAATAAGACAAGAAGTTGGGTTTTTGAAAGAATTAATAAAGTGGGCAAACCACTGGTAAATCTAACAAAAGAAAAGGAAGTGATAATACAAATAATAGGCATAAGAAAATATATGGGTTGATTTTGACTTCTGGTTTAGTGGTGGCAGAGCAGAGTCAGGTAGGACAGGCTCCATGGGGGAAGGGCTGAAAATCCAGCCTCTCATGAAGCTGCACCAGAGCTCTGGATCTAGCATAAGACTCAGAGCATGAGTTTCCTGCAACCACCAGTGGACAAATCATGGTATAAAGAAAACATTGTGATTTAGAAATCAGTCAAGACATGGTACTCCTTCTGCAGCCATCCCACCCAGGCAGAAGTCAAGAGAGCAGGGCTACAGCCAGACCAGCACAAGGGAACCAGCACTAAAAACAGTGCAGTGACATTTACAAAAGGAGGTGTGGGGGGATTCTACACGCTTTCATTCCTCCTCTTCCCTGTGGTGCCTTCTTTGCCCAGCCCAGATGCCTTCAGGTGGGTGGGTAGGCACCCCAAAAAAGTCCAGCATTGAGACCACAGCTTTCCCACGGCACAGAGAGAAAGAGCCCCATCGGTCCAAGGGCAAATTTCTTTGGCTGTTACTTTTGACTTCTGCCTGTGGGTCCCAGCCCTAAAGTTAACTTGTGTGGGACCATTAACCCCTGCCTACACAGCAAGAAAAAAGCAGGTTTGACCTGACAGAAACCATATGAACAATCTGTACAACCCCAATGTAAAAAGATGCAACTATTTCAAGAATTACATTGTGCACATGCAGATACTTAACTGTCCTTCAGAGACAAAAATAGTAAACAATCCTTTTCCCATTAATTTCTCAATATTTATCTGTGCACCTCTACGGTGGTGACTAGAGGAGGGACCTGAGTGAGTGGACACCTCCACCCACTACTGGAGGCTTCTATGGTGTACACACACTGCTTGTGTAGCAAGGTGACTGGACAGTTGGCCACAGTTTTATTTTTGTTTCAAAGTAGAGGTTCTTGTCCTTGCTTTTATATTGCTTCTGCCTAGAGGCCGTTTAATCACACACTTTTCCTGGAGTTGGGAGCTTTTTCTCTCTACGTTACCCTAGAAGAGTCAGCAGTTGTGGCCATATAGCCCAGCTACAAGCATACCCCATAATA
>NW_006408627.1:1273111-1274371 GCF_000296735.1 Chrysochloris asiatica
TCACTTACAAAGGCAAGCAAATCAGATTATGTTCTGACTTCTCAGCAGAAACCATGCAGGCAAGAAGGTAATGGGGAGACATAAAAAACACTAAAAGAAAAAAACTGCCAACCAAGAATCGTCTATACAGCTAAACTATCAATCAAATATGATGGTGCAATCAAAACATTCCAGGATAAACAAAATCTAAGAGATTTTATCAAAACCAATCCAGCACTTCAAAACATCCTAAAAGGTGTTCATTGGACTGAAAACCAACAAGAACAAACAACAACCAGAGATTGACAGGCATGGCAACACCACCTGGAACTCAGTCAAGAGCTAGCAGAGTCCAGAACAGAACAAAACTACAACAACAAATTCAAAAGAGCTGGAGGTCAAAAGAAGATAAAAATAACATCAATGTCAAAGCAGGGATAAATGTAGGAATACAGATCAGGTGGTGAATATGTCAAGTAGATTACAGGATACAATAGATTTTCTTAAGTGGAGAGAAAGTTAATACTATAAGGTAACCCCAAAGAAAGTTAATACTTCACTATTTACCATGAAAATGAAATTCCAAGCAGAACAAGCAAACATCAAAACTAAGAAGAAACCGACAAGAAATAGCACAAAAACCACAATCTCAGCACAAGAAGGCAAGCTGAACAAAGGAACAAACAGTACTAACAAAAAATTAGCATGATGGAAGCAATTAATTCATAACTATTGATAATTAGATTGAATGTCAATGGAGTAAATTCACCAGTGAAGAGACAAAGAGTTGCAGAATGGATAAGAAAACAATACTCTTCAATATGCTGTCTGCAAGAGACACACCTTACACACAAATATAAAAACAGATTAAAAATTAAAGGATGGAAAAAAAATATACCAAGCTAACTGCAACAATAAACAAGCCAGAGTGGCAATACTAATCTCCAATAAGTAAACTTAAAGACAAAACACAGCATAAGAGATAAAGAAGGACACTATCAAATGATCAAAGGGTCAATTGAGCAAGATGACATAACCATAATAAGTATCTACACTCCCAATTAAAGATCATCAAGATATATGAAGCAAAACTTACTGGAATTGAAGAAAGAAATAGATAAATCTGCAATTATAGTGGAAAATTTCAATATGTCACTTTTGAAAAGAGACATAACAACCAGAAAGAAAGTCAACAAAGTTAGAGAGGAACTAAACAATACAATTAACCAACTTGACCTCATAGATGTGTACAGAGCATTCAACCCAACAACAGCACAATAT
>NW_006408627.1:1275046-1276047 GCF_000296735.1 Chrysochloris asiatica
ATTAGAAACCACATGGGCAATGTCACAATGGAACAAAACAAAATCAAAAGGATAATAACAGAATACTATGAAGAGTTGTACTCTAATAAATTCAAAAGCCTAGAAGAGATGGATACATTTTTAGAAAAACACGACCTACCTAAACTTACTCAGAGTGAAGTACAAAACTTGAAAAGACCCATAACAAAAGAAGAAATTGATCAGGTCATGAAAAAACTCCCAACCAAAAGAAGTCCAGACCCAGATGGCTTCATGGATGAGTTCTACCAAACATTCAGGGAAGAACTGTCACCAATTCTACTCAAATTGTTCCAGAATATAGACGGTGAAGAAAAACTTCCTAATACTTTTTATGAAGCAAGCATAACCCTCATACCAAAACCAGAGGACATCACTAAGAAAGAAAAATATAGACCAATATCCCTCATGAATACAGATGCAAAAATGCTCAACAAAATCCTAGCCAATAGAATGTAGCAGCATATCAAAAATATAATACATCATGACCAAGTGGGTTTCATGAAAGGTATGAAAGGATGGTACAACATTACATAAATAATCAACGTTATCCACCATATAAATAAGAAAAAGGAAAAGAACCACATGATCATATCGATTGATGCAGAGAAGGCATTTGACAAAATCCAACCTCCATTCCTGATAAAATACTAAACAATGTAGGAATTGAAAGGAAATTCCTCAACATAACCAAGAGTATATAAACAAAACCATCAGCCTTCATCATTCTCAATGAAGAGAACCTGAAAGACTTCACTCTGTGAATGGGAATCAGACAAGGATGCCCTTAGCACCACTTCTATTCAATATTGTTTTAGAAGTTTTAGGCAGAAGACATCCAAATTGACAAAGAGGAATTAAAACTCTCTCTATTTGCAGATGATATCATCCTATATATAGAAAACCCCAAAGACTCAGTAAAAAAAATACTACTAGACCTCATTGGAAGATTCAGCAAAGTGGCAGGGCATAAGATCAACATA
>NW_006408627.1:1304547-1307970 GCF_000296735.1 Chrysochloris asiatica
TTTGGAGAGCTTGACTATGATATGTCTTGGTGATTTTCTTTTGGGGTCCACCCTGGACTTCATTGGGCATCTTGTATGTTTATTTTTTTGCTTTTGAGGATGTTAGCAAAATTTTCTTCCAGTAGTTCGACTATTTCCTCTGTGGACTTGTGTGACTCATTTTGTTCTGTGCTGCTCGGTCAGGGAAGCGCCGGAAGTTCCTTGTAAATAATATTTTGATACAACGATGCTAATTGTAATATGATATGAAAACATCATTGATTTCTCCTTATGACAAAATTACAGATACCAGGCAGCCTCTGGGTTATGAAGGAGATCTGTTTCAAAGTGTGACTTTAAGTTGAATTTGTAGGTAAGTCGGAATAGTGCATATGGTTCTTATTTTATTGTAAGAAAAGGCTTGAAGACTTTTCAATGTCTTAAAAGATGTGTACACAGCAAGTAAATGTGATTGTGAAGAATTTTCTGTGAGTAGAGTTCAGTCAATTAAAAATGGGGGCAAATTTACATAACATTAAAGGGTATGTGATAAGTTAGACACTTATATCCCAGGGACTGCCTGTACTTCCATTCCTATTATATGTTGTCTGAACTCCACATGTAATAAATATTCAAATTTAATTAAAGACTGTATAAAATTAAAATGTCAATTTTAATCTAAGTTATTGACATTGTTGTTGTTGTTAAGTCAGTTCTGACTCATAGCAACTCTGTATAGGGTTTCTGAGGAGTTGCTGGTAGGCTTGAACCACCATCCTTGCAGTTAACAGTCCAGTGCTTACCCTACAGCGCCACGCCAGGACTCCATCCTAGTTATCGTTGTTGTTAAATGCTGTTGAGTACGTCCTGACTCATAATGACCCTCCATAGTGTTATCAAGGAGTGCCTGGTCGGTTGGATCTGCCGACCTTGTGGTTCACAGTTCAGTGTTTATCCTACAGCACCAACCAGGAAACTCCCTGAATTTTTAATTTGGGGTTAAGAAAAACCTTCTTCTGATGATCTCATACTTTGTCCCACTTTTCCTCTGTTGTCTTTTCTTGTTCCTTGATTTCTAGTCTTTTCCATGCTTTCCTATTCTGACTTTGTTTCATAGTTTCTAAGACTTTTTACCTGGGAACTAGAATTAGTCATCAGTCTTTGGAGGTTTGGTCTTGACTGACTGCCACTTTTCTCATTTTTTTAATATGATAGCTTCTCTTTAAGGAGATGTCAGTGCTGCAATAAGTGGTGCTTCCCACTCTGCATCTCATCTTAGCCCTGGGGGTCCATCTGGCCAGAAAGCCCATTGTTCATCTCTTGTCTCACTGGGGAGAAGGACCACATTCTAATGATATTTCTTTTTTAGTTGTTGTTGTTAAGTGTTGCTAAGTCAGTTCCTACTTATATCATCCCTGTATAGGGTTCCCAAAGAGCAGTTGGTGAGTTTAAGCAGCCATCTCTGCAGTTAAAAGTCCAGTGTTTACCCTACAGCACCACATCAGGACTCCAATGGTATTTCTTTTTGAGTTAGTTCAATTAACACTAACTAAAAATAAGGATGCTTAATTGAACTTCTTTATTTCTCTCAGACTGTAGAGCATGCGGTGAGGGGGTAAGGAATGGAGGTTAAAGTTCAGAGTCACTGTTGAGGGGCATGTGAGTGGGAGCTGACTTAGGACAGTTTGAGACATGGTGTTGAGAATGCAGCTGAGATTAGAAAATATAAATCAGTAGTGGCATGAATTGATAGGGTTGTGTGAATCTCTCCAGCTGTGTTTGGCAGTCTCGATGTAGGCATAGAGAAGATGAATTGCTCAAGGAATGTGCAGTTGGAGGTTGCTAGGGGGTATATGGCAGAAGGCAAAAGGTTGAGGAAATTGAAGGTGTTGACAAGAGAGAGGTTGAAATGATGCATCATAGGGTCCAGGCTCAGTAGGGAAGGAAATGAAACCAGAGGGGTCTGATGTTCTAGCAGAGAATGGAGGGATCAAGGGAGTGGAGGCCTCATTGAGGTCAAAATGGTAAAAGACTGGAATAGGGTATAAGAGACTAGACCTCCTCCTCTGCATCCAGTTTCTGCATGACTGTAATTAGTTAGTGCTGCTGTCATGGCCCTCCCTAGTGTACGTTGTAATGACTGAAAACATTATTACAAATGGGCACTAAATGTGCCATTAAAATAGTTTTGGTCTACATTCAAGCATGCTCAATGAAAATGTACCAGATTCAATTGACTGTTGGAATGAGAATAAAAAGGAGAAATATACGGAGATAGCCAAAAAAATAAAAACTGCAGTAACTTTTTGTAAATTGTTAAAAACCATTAAATAAATTAAGCTTCTGTGGTGTTTATGTTTGTATTTCATGGAGCTTCAATTTATCAATTACTGTTCCTGAAGCAAAATCAATAAGCTATGTTTTCACAATCATGCAGACAAAATATACTCAGGAACTTCAAGATTGGGTCTTGAGTCATAAAATCTTAAACACCAACAACAACCACTGCCAATATCACCAATAAAACACTTAAAATCAAACTCACTGCTGTAGAGTTGATTTGTACTCCTGATGACCCTATAGAACAGAAAGAATTGCCCCGTAGGGTTTCCAAGGCTGTATTCTTTAGAGAAACAGACTGCCACATCTTTTTCTTGTGGAGTACCTATTGGGTTCAAACTATCAACCTTTTACTTAAAAGCCTGATGCGTAACAGGCTTTACCAGGGTCAGTCAATTAAAATGCACAAATATTAGATTTAGCACAAGAATGCTAAAAAAACAACATATTTTTGAGTACAAAATATTTTTATTGTTTGAGTAGGTTATTGTTGTTAGGTAGCATCAAGCCAATTTCAGCTCATAGAGACCATATGCATATTGGAACAAAACACTGCCCGGTCCTGCACCACCCTCACAACTGTGATTATACCTGAGCTCATTGCTGCTGCCACTGTGTCAATCCATCTCTTTGGGACTCTTCCTCTTTTGTGCTGACCCTATACTTTGTCAAGCATAATGTCCTTCTCCAAGGACTATTCCATCCTGATATCTCCAAAGCATGAGAGACAAAATGTTGCCAACATTGCTTCTAAGGACCATTCGGGCTGTACTTTTTCCAACACAAATTTGTTTGTTTTTCTGGAAGTCCATGGAACTCTCAATATCCTTCTCCAAAACTATAATACAAATGCATTAATGTTTATATGGTCTCCTTTATTTATTGTTCAACATTCACATACATATGAGATAATTGAAAATATCATGGCTTGGGTCAGGCACACCTTAGTCCTCAAAGTGATATCTTTACTCTTGAGCAATTTAAGGAGGTCTTGTGCAGCAGATTTGCCCAGTTTGATTTCTTGACTGCTGGAGTGTTGACGGTGGATCCAAGCAAAAAGAAGTCTTTGACAACTTCAATCTTTTCTCCATTTATAATGATGTT
>NW_006408627.1:1308116-1313183 GCF_000296735.1 Chrysochloris asiatica
CCTGGAGCAACTCCAGAGCTTTAGATCTAATATAAGATGAGGGACATCAGTTTCCCATGTGTCCCGGTGGAAAATCTGACTGTGGAGGGAAAGCATGGTGGTTTCTGAATTGATCGAAACATTGTCAGCACGCCCCTCAGCCCGGGCTGAGATCAAAGGGCAGCGACAGATCTCATAAACATCATTTTGATATTTTCTGCTTTCAGCCAAGATCCATCTGACATCTGCAATGATATCCCTAGTTCTACATCCTCTTCTGAGTTTCTGGAAGTTCCCTGTCAATGTCCTGTTGCATCCATTTAAAAATGATCTTCAGCAGAATTTTACTTGCATGTGATAGCAATGATATTTTTGAAGATTTCTGCATTCTGTTGGGTCAGTTCTCTTTGGAAAGGGCACATATATGGATCTCTTCTAATTGGTTGGCCAAGTATCTTCCAAATTTCTTGGCATAGATGATCAGTTTATTGAAATATTTCAATTTGTATTCTGTCAATTCTTGGAGGCTTGTTTTTCACAAATTCTCTCAGTGCAGTAGGTTATAGTACATTTATCTGGTTCAAAAATCAAAGTGAGTTTTAAAATGTGCCCTAAAAACTCAGTTCAACCCTGCCCCTGTTTACCTAGTTTCCCCTCATCCTATATTTTTATATTATTTCTTCATGTTCATCCAAAAAATACTAATACATAAATTTTTATTTTCCTGCCTTCCTTACACAGGGTAACCCCTGTAACTTAAACATAACTTAAATACTGTTATAAACTTTGATTTTTCTTTCCCATGTAACAATGTATCTGGTTATTTCTTTTATCAGAATATAGAATTTTCTTCATTTTTTCAAACAGCAGTATAGTATTCCATAGGAGTCCTGGTACAGCACTGTAGGATGAGCACTGGACTGCTAAACACAAGCACAATACAGGGTCACTGTGAATCAGAACTGACTTGATAGCACTTAAGAATAACAACATACTATCCCATGGTATAGATGTACTGTAACTAATCCCAGTTGGATAGCTTCTAATCTTTTCCTATATGTCATAAAATAGATTGCTATCTTAAATAGTAGGAGCTCTGGTAGCGTAGTGGTTACGAATCGGGCTGCGAACCTTAAGGCCAGTGGTTCAAAACTACCAGCTGCTCCGCGGGAGAAAGATGAGGCTTTCTACTCCCGTAAAGATTTACACCCTCGGAAACCCTGTACAGCGTCGCTATGGGTCGGAACCGACTCGACGGCACTTAACAACAACAACAACAACAATCTTAAATAGTTAAGGTGTATCTATAGGGAAAGTCTCAGTACTGTTATTAGGTCAAACTACAAGCACATATGTAGTTTTGATGTTGTTGTTGTTAAGTGCCGTGGAGTCGGTTCCGACTCATAGTGACCCTACACAGGGTTTCCGAGGCTGTAAATCTTTACGGGAGCAGACCGCCTCATCTTTCTCCCGCGGAACCACTGGTAGTTTCGAACTGCTGATCTTGCGGCTCACAGCCCAATTCGTAACCACTATGCTACCAGAGATAGTTCCTGCCAAATTCAACTCCAAAGGGGTTTGTACTCCCACTGTGTTATATGTACAAGAACACTTGTTACAATAGCATTTTAATGTGGAGTTTATCTGCTGACAACACAATTTTAACTTGATTCAGGTATTTCATTTCAACCAGGGATATGAATTTTCTCATGATGAGCTGATGTAGGCACAGGGTGTGCCAATGCTGAGTCAACAACTCCAACATTATAGAGTGTTTTTTAGTTCACAACATGATTCAGCACTCATCCATTAAGCATGGAACTGTGGGTTAGGTGTTGGGCTGCTAACTGCGAAGTTGGTAGTTTGAACCCACAAGCCGCACTGCAGGAGAAAAATGAGGCTGTTTGCTCTTCTAGATTTACAGTCTCAGAAATCCTACATAGAGACAACATAAGTCACAAAAAGCTCAATGGAAGAGGATTTGATTTTGGGTCTGGGATATGCTTGCCAGGAACCCTGGTAGCGCAGTGAGTTTAGCATGAGATTGCTGACTGGAAGATCTGTGGTTAGAACTTACCAGTCAGTCTATGGGAGAAAGATGAAGTAGTCTGCTTCTATAAAGATTTACAAACTCAGAAACCATATAGAGCAGCTCTGCTTTGCCTTATAGGGTCACTATGAGTTTGACTAGTCATGTGGCTTTTGGTTTTTATATGATTGCCAGATAAAGGATGAGAGAGTTGGCCCTTTCTCCCTTTTGCATATATAAAATGGTCTTTAAAATTTGCTCACATGACCTCCCTGAGAGAATTTTGAAAAAATTTAGCATCCCCTTATAAACTTTAAGTGTAATTAGAATAGATGAAAGGATGGATTTCCATCATACTGTAAATATGAAACCTTTAAATAAAATATCATAAATATTAAACATTTTTTTCGGCTAGAAAATGAAAATTTATTGTACACGTCTCAAATACATAATTGTTCATAGTTATTCTCTTTATTTAGAATGTTCTTTACTGTTTTCTTTTAGTGAATGTAAAACACTGGTACATAATCTTCCATAAGCCACCCCTGATATGAGTTTTTATAGTTCTAAATTTTTAATAGAGTAAAAAGTATTTTAATTTTTAAATATCATCTCATGTGTCTTTTAGTAGCATGAACCTCAACATTGCAGAGGTAATTTTTTTTTTCAAAGTTTTATTGTGAATTGAGTGATAGTTTACCTGGGAGAACATCAATTTTATACTCATCATTTCATTGCAATGATTACAATCTCCTCTGTACATCATCATTCAACAGTATTTGCTTCTATTCCTTCTGTTTTTTTTTGTGTTTTGGTTGCGGGGAAAGGGGAGAAATGTACACAAAAACACTCAGGAATATATAAGAATTTAAATAACCAAAGGGCACATTCTGCAAGCCTGCCTCTTGGTCGCCAGCACTCATTCTCTCTCTTTCCATGAGTCTAGAGTTCTCAGTTGCTTTTTCTCTCCACAGCCTCATTTCTGCCTCCACCTCTGGTGTTGCTGCTTCTCTGGATAGGGTCCCACATTCTGCTTGTGCTCTTCTCCCTTGATGGTCCTAAGGTCCACTGTTCTTAGAATGTAAGATTAACTACTCACCCATTTTTATTACAAAACGTCTACATTTACAGTTGTAAACAGTTGCAATTAATCATGATAAAATTACTCACTGTTGAATCATAAGAATCTTATCCCTATCTCCTTTCACCAGACCTGTCTAGACAAGATGAAAACTATTCAGTGGGGATTCTACCTTCCCCTGCACACTCTGAAACTAAACTCCCTCTTGAAAACTTATAAGCTAGTTGCTTTGTTCCTTTATAGCCCCTCACACCCATTTTAGGTAGCCAATGTCTAAGTTGCCTGTACCTATCAACCCTGTGTACAGAGGGGATAGGATTGATACTTGATGTGAGGACTCCTTCCCTCTCAGTTATAAATATTGAGCTTTTAAATAAATTTGTATCATCACCCTTTAAAATAGATATTCACCATCACCTATTTAAAAATACACAAACACAGTTTCCTTTTAGAGACCAAACATTTACATTATTCATTTATTTTTTCTTTGAACTCATATTTCCTTCAACCTCCTTCAGAAAATTAATCTTTATATAATAAATTCTATGCTTGAAATTGTTATTAACCACTGTATCATTATTTTCTGCAACAAAAATATGTGTATACATTGAAATTTTAATTAATTTCTTATTATAGCCATGAAGTAGCAAGTGCTGGTATGGCATTGTAACATAAGCACTGAATCACAAGGTTGGTTTGAACAACAATATGGTGGTTAAGACTCACCAACTGCTCTTAGGAAATCCTGTATAGAATCACTATGATTTGGAACTGAGTTGATGGCACTTTACAACAATATATTAATACTACAAAACTGGCCAGAACAATAAGCATATATTATACATTTTGATAAATAATTTTAAGGAGAAACTTTAAAAAAAAATCTATAAGATGGCTGGATAGTTTTTCTTTTTTTAGTTAGGTCAGCTAAATTTTATTTTAACTAAATTATGGCTGTCTCAATTTTGCCAGATTGAAGCTAAGTTTAATATCACTTATATCCCTTGTTTTAAATTTTCATAAATGAAAAAAGTGAAAATTTTGTTCCATAAATTAGAACATGGGAATGGAGAAACTTTTCTGACAAGTCAGTCAGCAGCATTTCCCAATTCTTCAAACTCCTGATATATACTTAAACCATATGTAGTTGTTTTTAAGTTCCATTGAGTCAGTTCCAACCCATAGTGACCTTGTATAGGGTTTCCTAGGAGTGACTGGTGAGCTTGAACCACTGACCTTGAGAATCAAACTGACTTTGCAGTACAGTGCATTAACCCATAGTATCACATTAGGACTCCAAACGAAATAGTAGTAAAAAATTATTTTGAATAAACTATTAATTGACAACTCAGTGAGGCCTGACTTCTCTGTGGATGAAAGACAAGCATTGAACATTATTGACAGACACAAATATTTACAATTGATACTTGGTTTGGTGACAAGTGACAATTGTAAATATTTTGGAGATCTTTATTCCTGTACAATGTACCAGTAAGACAGGAAAAGAGAGAAAGACATACTGAATTTTGGAAGAAGGAAGAAATGAAAGCCAGTTTATCTTTAAAATAAACTTTCTCTCAGTCAAAATTAGTTTTAGAAAAGAGTATATATAAAAGTTGAGGATAAAGACCCTGGCTCTGTGACTGTGCATACCTTGTAAATTTCCTATGTATTTCTGGGGTTACATATTTAAGTTTAAGAATTACTGGTGACACTCCTAACAATTCAAAACCAAGTCACCAGGTAGGCAAAAATTAAGAATAAAAAAATAGCACCATATGAGTGGTTATAAAGAAAACATGAAAAGTGAATATGTAAGAAAACAGAAACAGGTAGGGAAGGCTCCTCAGCAGAGGTGTGAAAAAAAACAAAGAAGGCACTTTCCTGGAGCAACTCCAGAGCTTTAGATCTAATATAAGATGAGGGACATCAGTTTCCCATGTGTCCCGGTGGAAAATCTGACTGTGGAGGGAAAGCA
>NW_006408627.1:1314755-1315323 GCF_000296735.1 Chrysochloris asiatica
AAAAAGGACAAAACAAAAAAAAATCTGAAGAGAGTCTAAGATTCATGCTGGATAACATGAAGAGGAATAACTTAAAAATTATTGGCATTCTGGAACAGGAAGAACCACAGAGGAGAAAGCAAAGGAGCTACCGGAAGAGAATTTCCTTAACATCTTAAAGGATAAGAAGATAAGCATTCAAGAAGCTGAATGAACCCCAGAGAGGATAGACCCCAAAAGAAAATCACCAAGACACATAATTAAGCTCTCGCAAACAAAAGATAAGGAGAGAATCCTAAAAGCAGCCATGGAAAAGAGCAGTGTTACTTACAAAGGCAAGCAAATCAGATTAAGCTCTGACTTCTCAGCAGAAACCTTGCAGGCAAGAATGCAATGGGAACATATATATAAAATCCTAAAAGAAAAAAAACAACAACAACAAAAAAAACTACCAACCAAGAATCGTCTACCCAGCAAAATTGTCAATCAAATATAATGATGCAATCAAAACATTCCAGGATAAACAGAAATTAAGAGATTTTGTCAAAGCCAAACCAGCACTTCAAAACTTCCTAAAGGGAGTTCTTTG
>NW_006408627.1:1333381-1341873 GCF_000296735.1 Chrysochloris asiatica
TTTCCACAGATGTAGTCAATTTGATTTCTATGTGTTACATCTAACAAGGTCCATGTGTATTGTCGTCTCTTATACTGACTAAAGAAGGTATTTGAAATGAACAAATCATGGATTTTTCAGAATTCTATCATGTGATCTCCAGCATCCTTTCTATCACCAAGACCAAATTTTCCAACTACTGATCCTTCCTCTTTGCTCTCAACCTTTGCATTCCAATCATCAGTAATGAGCAATACATCTTGATTGCATGTATGATCGATTTTAGATTGAAGAAGTTGATAGAATTCTTCTACTTCATCCTAACTGGCTTTAGTGGTTTGTGCATAAATTTGAATAATAGTGATATTAACTGGGCTTCCCTGTGTTGTTGTTGTTGTTGTTAAGTGCTGCTGAGTCAGTTCTAACCCATAGCAACCCTGAACAGGGTTTCTGAGGCTGTAAATCTTTATGGGAGCAGAAAGCCTCTTCTTTCTCCTCAGAGCAGCTGGTAGTTTCGAACTGCTGGCCTTGCAGTTCATAGTCGATTCGTAACCACTATGCTACCAGAACTCCTTTCCCTGTAGGCACCTGGATATTATCTTATCACAGACAGCATTGTACCTCATGACTGACCTGGATATGTTTGTTCTTTTTGACAATGAATGCAACACCATTCCTCTTCAATTTGTGTTTCCCAGCATAGTAAACCATGTGGTTGTCAGATTCAAAATTGCCAGTATCTGTCTATTTCAGCTCACTAACACCTAGGATATCGATGTTTATGTGTTCCATTTCATTTTTGACAACTTCCAATTTTCCTAGCTTCATACTTTGTACATTCCATGTTCCGATTTTCAATGGATGTTTACAGCTCTTTCTCTTCATTTTTATTTGTGCCCCATCAGCAAATGAAGGTTCCACAGCCTTTACTCCATTCACACCATCACGGTCAACTCTACTTTGAGGAGGCAGCTCTTCCACAGTCGCATTTTGAGTGCCTTCTAACCTGAGGGGCTCATTTTCCGGCACTCTATCTGACAGTGTTTCTCTGCTATTCATAAGGTTTTTAATGACTAAATATTCACTTTTTCTTCCTTGTCTGTCTTCGTCTGGAAGTTCATCTGTAACCTTTCCACCATGGATGACCCTGCTGGTATTTAAAATACCAGTGGCATAGCTTTCAGAATCACAGCAACTAACAAGCCACCACAGTATGACAAACTGACAGACTGGTGGTGGCAGAATCAACTAGAAGTGGTGAACAAAAGTAAAATTGCTCACTACAGATTAGTAACTAAGCACAAGTAAGCCTATGCTTACCTTGCTTTTTGTGTAGTGTAACACTGGAGAATGTCACCTTCTGTGTATGCTAATAATTGTACCTAATTGTGTCACTGTAGGATAAGATTCGACCCCAAAGTCGGTTTGAACTGCAAGGTTGGCAGTTCAAACATACCAGCTACTCCTTGGAAAACATATACAGGATTGCTATGGTTCGGAACTGACCCAAAGACAGTTAAGAACAACAAGAAGTTATTATAATGATTGAATAAAATAATTTAATCAATATTATAGCCACAATGTTAGGACATTGTATATTCATGCTGCCACAAATGTCAATTCAGCTATTAACAATCTATTAGTGAAAGATAGTAAAAATATAAGGGTAATGAAATATTACTCATGGCAACCCAATGTATGTCCGAGTGGAACTGTGCTCCATAGGGTTTTCAATGGCTGAACTTTTGGAATCAGATTGATGGTAACTGGTGGTTATTGTTTTTGTTGTTAAGTGCCGTGGTAACCCTGTATAGGGTTTCCAAGGAACGACTGATGAGTTTGAACTGCCCACCTTGTATTTCAAACAACCTGGTGGTCGAGTGTTTATCCTACATTGCCACATCAGGAGTCTAGCTGGTGGTTAGGAATTGGCATTTGAGAACTACTGCTGCAGACAGTGAGAGGGAAGAAAAATGTTATAGATTGAATTGTGGCCTCCCCACCAAAATTTTTGTTGAAATCTTAAACACTGATACCTTTCAATGTGATCTTGCTTGGGAATATGATCTTTGAAGATGTGAGTTAACACAAGCTCATTCTGGAGTAGAGGGGACCCTTGTTGGTGGTTATGCGCAGTGGAGTTGGGTATGACTGATAGAGACCCTGTACAGGGTTTCTGAGGCTGTAAATCTTTACAGGAGCAGAAAACCTCATCTTTCTCCTGCAGAATAGCTTGCAGTTTTGAATTGCTGACCTTGCAGTTAGCAGCCCGACTCAAAACCACTCTGCTACCAAAGCTCTTTAGAGTGGAGCTAGTGTAATTTTAATCTGAACAGTAACCAAAAACCTCACTTTGCCTTTAAATTGACTCCAACTCATGGTGGCCTATATGTACTAGAATCGAACTGTGCTTAGTAAAGCTTCCAGCGGTTGATTGATCAGAAGTGTGTTGCCAGGTTTTTCTTCTAAGACACCTCTCGGTGGTCTGGAACCTCCAGCTTTGTTGTTAGCAGCTGAGCATGTTAATCTTTTCCAGTTTACACTCATTGAAAGGAGTTTCAGCTATTGAAAATTCTACGGAGCACAGTTCTACCCTGACTCAGATGGTATAGCTGTGAGTCTGAATTAACGCAATAGCAACTGGTAGTTTGTTGTTAAGTGCCATGGACTCAGTTCTGACTCATAGCAACCTTGTATAGGGTTTCCAAAGAGCAACTGGTGGGTTTCAACTGCCAACTTTGTGTTTAGCATTAAGCGCTTATCCTACAGATCCTACCAGGATTCCCATTATCAATCCAATTGTACAGATAGGCAAATGAAGGCTGAATGAATTTAAGCTTTGTGCTTATACAACCCCTAAGCGATTTGCCTAGGAACATTGGACCCCTGGTAGTATGCAGTGGTGTCATGCTAATGGGTCTGTAGACCAAACTCTTCCCATACTATTCTAGCTGTGAGAGCAGCTCTGAATGTACCTTTAGCATTGGCTGCCTGCAGTTGAGCTTTTCTTTCCCAGTCTTTGACTGGCTTGCCAGCTCTGTAGGCCAGGCAGAGAGCATCCTCCTATGCATGAAGGGCAGTCCAAGGTCAACACAGCTCTTCAAGCTCCATAAAGAAAGCAGCTATATAAATGGGGGTTCTCGTTAAGATAATAAAGCTAGAAATGTCACTTTTTTAAAAAAGGGGTCACCTGGAGGGTTACCAGGAGAAGCCAGATGCCCCAGATGTGCTATTTAACCTTTAGTTTTCATCAAATATACATACACTATAGGGATATATCTTTATTTTACTTTTAGAGAACGATGACTCGAACATTGTTTAAATAAATTAAGTAAATTACTATTATTAGAAGCAAAGTCTCTTGTGCTTTACAGGTGTTGAGGCTGGTCAGAAGGCTCATTGAATGCATCATCACTGTTGGCCAAATCACTTCAGAGTATGATATGGTTCCACTGTCTACTGTTGTGAATTAATGGTGCAGAGTGCCTTAGTGTAGTCTCTTGTTTTGAATAAATTGTGGTATTAAATTCACAGCCTTCCTTCATCAGAAAAGGAAAATGATTTGACCCTCACATTCCTCAGAACTGAACTCAAACTTTGGAGACACACTTCAAAGCTCTGTAAATAATATGAGTAACACTTTGGACCCTTGTGAGGTGGGAGGGAAATTCCCTTTCTGAAGAACACCCAAGTCTTTAAAAAGAAATAGTTAGGTTTAAATATCTCACTGTTTTTCTTCTTTGGGGCTCCATGCTGAGGATTTTATTTTCCTTTGCAAAGCTTATGCTGCCCCAGCCCGTTTCTCAGAGGTTGGCTGGCGTTGGTGCGCAGGGCCGCATCACAGGTTCTCTGGAGCAAGTTTATTTGTAGTGTGGCCCTGGGCGGGTTGAAGATTCCATTATGAGGCGGGAGGCTCCACAAGTTTGGAATATCAATGGCACTTCAAAGAGCTAGAGCTGAGAATTAACAGTCAGGCTTCTTCTCAGGCCCCAGAATAGAATAAAATCAGCTCACTGAGAGATGTGTTTCAAGATAGGAAATGGGGGAGAATATTCTTCAAGGGTTCCAACTGTAAAGTGGGCACCCCAGGTCTTCATAGACATCCTGGTGTCTCTCTGGGCACAGGAGGCTGTTACGGATTTTGCAGAAGTCTGTCCAGGCTCCCAGACTCCCTGCCAATACCCTCAAATCTATTAATGTTAACCCCCTACTGAGCCACTGAAAAAGGATATCTCAAAACTGTTTAGCCTAATTTATTTTTTTCCCAAAAGGTCAACACCATATACCATATTAATTTAAATGTTTGCTGAAGTATTCTTCTTTTCTAGAACTCCTCCCCCTTGTCTTTCTCCTCCTCTGTTTATAGCAACAATAGAAAGTTAAGACTTTTCCCCCTCAAGTCTCCAGTCTGAGTCAGCATCAATCTGGCTGTTGAGACAAATGAAACAAAGCAGAGTGATGAGTCCTTTCATCATTTTGCTACATGATTCTGCTTCATTAGCTCTAGAATGCTAATCAGTTCAATTTAGAGTTTTAAGGGTGTATAGATCTACCTATGTGCCTGGGTCTCTCTTTAATTTTATATAGAAAGAAAAGAAATATATGCACATCAAGAAAGCCCTAGATTGGTCTGTTCTGAGTAATAGTCATGGTCATAGTTAATCACCCCAGCAATGGGGGTGGGGGTTCTTTTTTATTTTTTATTTTAATATTTTGGTGAAGAAAGACAAAGCAAAACACGTACCAATTCAAGGATTTCTACACATACAGTTCAGTTACATTTGATTACATTATTTAAATTGTGCAATTATTCCTTCCAAATTATCCACCAACATAAAGATAAACTCATTGGTCCCTAAGCTTCTCGCCTAATCTTTTGAGTTATCCATACAGATAATTCTTTGAAAGAGCACAATACTCAAGGTAAATATTCTAGGTTTATTAAGCTAAACTATTATTTGGTTTAAAGATGACTTTGGGAGATCGTTTCCATCTGACTATTGTCTCAGTTTGGCAAGGGGAGGTGGGGAGCAGTCATTTAAGCTTAATGAATTCAGAAAGCATTCAAAATTTTCCTCCACATTTTTTCCTTCATTTTGATCAGGATTATTTTATAGAATCTTTAATCAAAAAGATCTATAATGGTAGCCAGGCACTGTCCCTTTCTTCTGGTCTCATGACTTAGAAGATAGTTAGTTGTTCATGGAGACAGTTAGACAAACTTTCCAGTTCCTTTTGTGCTAGCTGTCTTCCTTCTTTCTTCCTTTGCTGCTCCCTTAGATGGCTGCTTACAAGCTTTTAAGATTGCAGGCACTATGCAACTAGGAGGTAGAAAAGAAACACTAAAAACAGTTATCAGGCTAATTGACTTAGTTGTCTCATTAAACCATGCCCCTAAATCTCCAAACCAAGAAAACAAATTCCATGATAGGTTTGGTTATACATAAGTAGCTTCAGCAACCACTTTCTTTATTTTGGTAAATACAAATATAACACAGCATCTACCAATGCAACTTTTCTCAGATATGTAACTTCAAAAATGACTCCAAACCATCTCTTCCATGGCATTTTATACTTTTCATCTGGGTTCAACAATTTGTTGCAATGGCCACACTGAACTCAGAGATAATACTCGCAATTACAGGGTTTATTAGGGAAGTTCCTATTTTTGTTAGATGCCGCTGAGTCAGTTCTGACTCATGGTGATCTTTTGCACATCAGAACTAAACATGACTAGGTCCTATGCCATCCTCATTGTTGTTGTTAGGTGCTACCAAGTCGGTACCGACTCATAGCGACCTTATGCAGAGCACAACTAAACACTGCCTGATCCTGGTCCAACCTCACTACTGTTGCCATACTTGAATCCATTGATGTTGTCACTTGGCCAATCCATCTAGTTAGGGGTCTTCCTCTTTTTCTCTGACCCTCCACCTTATCAAACATGATATCCTTCTCCAGTGACTGGTCCCTTCTGACAATATGTCTGCAATATGAGAGATGAAATTTGGCCATCTTGGCTTCCAAGGAGCACTCTGGTTGCACTTCTTCCAAAACGGATCTATTGGTTCTTTTGGCAGCCCATCCTCATAACTGTTATTATATTTAAGCCTTTTGTTGCTGCCACTGTGTCAATTGATTTTGGTGGGGGTCTTCCTCTTTTTCGCTGACCCTCCACTTTTGCATGCATGATGCCCTCCTTTAGGGACTGGTCCCTCCAGATAATATGTTCAAAATGTGGGAGACAAGGTCTCCCCATCCTTGTTTCTAAGAAGCTTTCTAGTTGTACTTTTTCCAACAAACATTTGTTTGTTCTTCTGGCAGTCCATGGTACTTTCAGTATTCTTCTTCAACACCAGAATTCAAATGCATCGATTCTTCTGCAGACTTCCTTATTCCTTGTCCAACTTTCACATGCATTTGGGGCAATTGAAAATACCATGATTTGAATCAGATGCACCTTAGCCCTCAAACTGATCTCTTTGCTCTTTAACATTTTAAAGAGGTCTTTTGCAGATTTGCTTAATGCAATAATCATTTGAATTCTTGACTCTTGACTGCTGCTTCCATGAGTGTTTATCATGGATCCAAGCAAAATGAAGTCTTGATGACTTTAATCTTTTCTCCAGTTATCATGATGCTATTTATTGGTCCATTTGTGAGAACATTTGTTATCTTTACATTGAAGCACAATCCATACTGAAGTCTGTAGTCTTTGATATTCATCAGTATTCAAAATTTGCTTAGCTTCCAGCAAGTAAGGTTGTTAATATCATCTGCTTATCATAGGTTCTATAATAAAACTGGGGAAGTTTGCAGGTTACAATTCAGGGCAGAGTCCTGGTATGGCGCTGTAGGTTAATGCGCCAGACTGCAAAGCCATCTGAACTGCAAGGTTGGCAGTTCAAGGTCATCAGCTGCCCCTTGGAAACCCTATACAGGGGTCACTATGGGTCAGAATTGATTCAATGGCACTTAACAAAAACAACAATAATATTCAGGGCACAGTTCTTTCCAGTTAGGACAGGCTCCTGGCCAATGTTACAAAGCTCTTTTAAGACTGTTGCTAAATACTCACAGGACATACCACACCATAAGCCTGACCATGAGCCTTAGCCTGAAGGTTGTTGTTGTTGTTGTTAAGTACCATGGAGTCGGTTCTGACTGATAGTGACCCTGCCCAGGGTTACCGAGGAGGTAAATCCTTACGGGAGCAGAATGCCTCATCTCTCATTCGTGGAACCGCTGGTAGTTTCTAACTGCTGACTTTAAGGTTGGCAGCCCGACTCATAACCACTATGCTACCAGAGCCTGAAGGTACTTGGTTCTAATTCTGTGACTCAGCCAACCTGCTCTTCCTCTGCCAATTAAGCACCTGAAGCACCTCACTCTAAAACCAAACTTTCTGCCCAAAGTCACTCAGCTTTACTAGATTCACATGCTGAGAAGTCCACCAGAATGGTGGTCTCTTGCTCTGGTTGTTGGTTCTGTTGCTGCTGCTTCTCTGCCACTCTTCACGTGTCACAGCTTTCTGTCCCTGGGTTGAGGAGATTCGATGCACAGGATTCTCTGGGTCTAAAGGACTCACTCCACGTCTGATTCTTTAGTGGTAGTGAGATTTCCCCCTCCTGCTTCTGAGATGGCTCATTTCATACCCACACTAGAGTTTCAAGTTTTCACAATTACAATGAACTCTGTTAACATCCACAGTTGCATCACACTCTCCTATCAGTATCTTCTCCTACCTTCTCTTATCCAGACCCACCAGGAAAAAATATATTAGAGGGACTAGCTCTGGTAGCATAGTGGTGACGAATCGAGCTGCGAACCCCGAGGTCAGCAGTTTGAAACTACCAGCTGTTCCACGGGAGAAAGATGTGGCTTTCTGCTCCCATAAAGATGAGGCTATAAATCCTCGGAAACCCGGCACAGGGTCGCCATGAGTCGGAACCAACTACACGGTACATAACCATCACCACCACCAGTGATATCAATTACATGTGCAACTATGATTTTTATTATTGTTATTAAGTGCCATCGATTCAGTTCTGATTCATAGCTCCCTGTATAGGGTTTCCAAAGAGCAGGTGGTGGGTTTGAACTGTCCACTGTGCAGATAGTAGTCCAGTGCTTATACTGGAACACTGCACCCCAGAAAAAAAAACCTTTGGTTTCTATACATTTGTCTATTCTTGTCATTTTATATAAGGTTGTTGTTGTTGTTGTTAGGTGCCATTGAGTTGGTATCGACTCATAGCGACCTTATGCACAGCAGAACGAAACACTGCCCGATCCTGGGCCAACCTCACTACTCTTGCCATGCTTGAGTCCATCAATGCTGCCACTTGGCTAATCCATCTTGTTGGGGTCTTCCTCTTTTTCTCTGACCCTCCACCTTATCAAACATGATATCTTTCTCCAGTGACTGGTCCCTCCTGACAATATGTCCAAAGTATGAGAGACAAAGTTTGGCCATCTTGGCCTCCAAGGAGCACTCTGACTTCACTTCTTCC
>NW_006408627.1:1342898-1351906 GCF_000296735.1 Chrysochloris asiatica
GAGCAAGATCTCAGACACTGGGCTTCATTTATCTATACCTAAAATGCTACATTGTTCTTAATGATCACATTCCTATATACTTTCAGGAGGAAGAAGAGCATCTGGGTTAAACTGATTATATTCAGAGGTGGTTCAATGGGGCTGCCACTGATCAACCCAGGGTCTGCATATGCTGTCCCCAGCACTCTTCACTTTCAGCAAGCAAGGTTGTATCATCTGCATATCGTGGATTGTTGATGAGTCTTTCTCCAATCCTGATGCCACGTTTTTCTTCATAGAATCCAGCTTCTTGTATTATTTGCTCAGCATACAGTTTGAATAAGTATGGTGAAGGAATACAACCCTGTTGCACACCTTTCTTAAATGTAAACCATTCAGTGTTCCCATGTTCTGTTCTAATAAGTGCCGCTTGGTCCATGTACAGATTCCTCATGAGCACAATTAAGTGTTCTGGAATATTCATGCTTCACAATATTGTAGGTCATATGGTATTTGTCCTTTTGTGATTGACTTATTTCCCTCAGCATAATGTTTTCAAGGTTCATCCACATTGTAGTATGTCTCAGGGCTTCATGAGTAGCATTCCTTTGTTTGTATGTACCACATTTTATTTCTCCATTGATGGAGATTCAGTTTGTTTCACCTTTTTGCTGTTGTGAGTAATGCCCCAATGGACACTGTTGAACCCATATCTTGTTTTGCATCACTGCTTTTTAAGTCTTGGGTATATATCTAGGAGTGGGACTGCTGGGAATAGTAGTTCTATTTTTAGTTTTTTTGAGGAGCTGCCACAGTGCTTTTCCCAACAGTATATACCATTTTGCATTCCCACACCCTCGACAACATTGGTAATTTTTTTTAACCCTAGATTTCTAACCACCATTTGTTGTTGTTGTTGTTAAGTGTTGTCAAGTCAGTTCCAATTTATCATGACCCTGTATAGGGTTTTCTAGGAGCAGATGGTGAGTTTAAACTGTCAGCCTTGTGGTTCACACCAACTTTGTGGTCCAGTGTTTTATCTCACAGTGCTACCTACATCAGGACTCGGTCCTAGTGGGGGTGAAATGGTTACTTTTTATGGTTTTGATTCCATTCTCTGTTGGCTAAGACACTGATCATCTTTTAATATTTTTGTTGACCATTTATATATCCTTTTTAGTGAAATGTCAGTTCAAGTTCAAATTCTTTGTCTTTTTTTTTCCTTGTCTATTTTTTTATTGAGTTTTTTGTCTTCTTTGTTATTTTTAAGTTGTATATTTATTTTGGTTATTAGATTTTTATGTACATATCCAAAACCCAAACCCACTGACATCAAATCAGTTCTGACTCACAGTGCTGGAAACCTTAAGGTTTCCAAGAGTATAAATATTTACAGGAACAGACAGCATCGTCTTTCTCCTACGGAGCAGCTGGTGGGTTTGAACCCCTGATCATTCAGTTAGCAGTCTAGTGCTTAACCCACTACACCACCAGAGTTCCTTATTGATATATGGATCTTGAAAATATTTTCCTTATCTGTACATTGTCTTTTCACTTTTTTGATAATTAAGTTCTGCTATGAATGAAAATACTTAACTTTTCTGAGGTCCCTTTTATCAATTTTTCTTTTATGGTTCATGCTTTTGTAATTTAGATAAACCATTGTTAAAATCTTGATGGAAATTTTTGCCCTTATGTTTTCTTCTAGGAGTTTTATGGCTTTACTTTTCCCACTTAGGTTTTTAATCCATTTTGAGTTAGATTTTGTACCTGGAGTGAGCCTGGTGTGTTTTTAATGCCTTGAACATAATTTTGGCTGCTCCTTTTCCCCTTTAGGAGAAGGTTACATATTCAAATGCAAGGATTGTTGTTAAGTGCTGTCCAGTTGGTTCCAACTCATAGATCCTGTCTAGGATTTTCAAGGAGCAGCTGGTGGGTTTGAACTGTTGACCTTGTGGTTAGCACTCCAGGGTTTATCTTGCAATGCCACAACAGGACTTAAAAATGCCTGAGTAGTCAAATGGAAAGTGTCCTGGCTAGGAATTTATCTACAATGGGAATGATTGCTTTTAAACTGTTTTGGACCTTGGTCTTCTAATTCCAACATGGCTTGATGTTTGCTGGCAGTTTCTTTAGATGGGGCTGCTTCTTGTTTTCATTCATTTATGGTCTTGGTCCATAGGTATTTTGATTTTCAGTCACTGGTCCAAAATTTCACCTCTAGGTCTTCACCTCAGTGGTTTTCCTGGGATGCCCTTCCCTCTGTACTTGCCTCACTATTCTTTCTTCAGGTCACATTCTTTGTTTTCCATCTTCTGACATTTTCTTGATCATTTTAGCCTGAATTGGTTACCCATTCTATGCATTTCCTAGACTTCCTGTATCTTTCCATCACAGCTTATATTGTGTTGCCTAATTGGAGTCCTGGTGTGGCGCTGTGGGTTAATGTGCCAGACTACAAAGTCATTTGAACTGCAAGTTTGGCAGTTCAAGCTCACCAGCTGCTCCTTGGAAACACTATACAGGGTCGCTACGCTTCAGAGTTAACTCAATGGTACTTAACAACAACAACAACAATTATTTATGGTCCCTTCACTGGGTTCTAAGCTTTATGAGAGCATGGATGGTATCTGCTAGTTCATTATTGTATTCTGAATACCTAACACAGTACTAGAATCTACTAAATGCTCAACAAATATTTTTTGCCTCATTAATGAATTAGCTAAATAACTAACATTAACCTTGAACAGCACTCTGAATTTTAGAAGCCCATTAAATTTTTTTTTGCCAATTATTTGCAAAATTTGAAACATTGAATAGTTGAATGAATAGCTCACTAGCCCCCATGTAGAGTCGACAGCTATAAATAATTTTTGCTACTTTTTAAAATCTCTCTGTATAGAAATATGTTGCTTTTTTACTGAAGTATTAGTAAGTTGTAGATATCATGAAACTTTACCCCTAAAAACTTCTGCAATCATGTTTTAAAAACATAATAAAAGTTATTCTTTTGTATAGCAAAATACAATTACACAGCTAAGAAAATTATTAATTTCACAGTGTCATCCAATATTCAGTACGTATTCAAATTTCACCAAACATATCCTAGATTAAAGAGCTCTGGTAGCATAGTGGTTATGAATCGGACTACTAACCTCAAGGTTGACAGTTCGAAACTACCAGCTGTTCTGCAGGGGAAAGATGAGGCTTTCTGCTCCTGTAAAGCCTCGGAAGTCCTATACAGGGTGGCTATGAGTCTGAACTGACTCCACAGCACACAACAACAACAAACCCTAGATTACTTTCTTGCTATTTTTTTTTTTCAGGAATAAATTTTGAATAAGAATAGAAATCAAAACTTTAATGATCATTTTGAGATTACAATATTTTATTTTGTTCCTGAGGCTGAACTAACAACCTCTTGTGTTTACCCGTTTGCAACAAAGAAAAACATTGCTATGATCTGAGGCAAATAGTGCCTGTCCTTTAGGAAAAGGGATCAAGGATTTTGCTTCTAACTTTTTGTGCCTCTTAGAAGCATCAGGAAAGTGCCCCTGTGCTAAATGCAAACATTAGAGTAGTTACTCTTAGGATGCTGGCCAATAGGCAGAAGAAGTAAAGACACTTAACTGGTAGTGATTATGAGCACAGACCATTGTCAGGCTAGCTCAGATTGATGTGGGAGGTAGTGTTGTATTTGCCTAAAAGGAAGTATTTCTCAGGATTAGTTCTACATGACCACTTTGTTTCAGCTATCTTTTTGTTTTGTTTTGTTTTGTTTCAACTGCCAAAGAAATGTTCTATAATATTCTTTGCTGTATAAAAGAAACACATTTGAGAGGATAGTAATGACCTCTTCCCTTCTTAAGTTCTCTCTGTCTACATTCTGGCACTTTCTCAGGATGACTAGTTGTGCTAATTTCACCAAATTCTTTTAACTGAACACCAGCTCAAGATTTCCATCAAAACAGCTTAAAAGAACTGCAGGAGGTCTATAGTTTTGGAGAAACTGCTTGATCTTCTGTTTAAAATCCTACCCAGTAACTCTTCATGGCTTTAAATTGATGTATGTGATTTGTAGGCTCAACAAATATAACAAGGAGGGTAAATATCTTCTATTATACCCACTTCCTCATTTCTTTACTTGTGACAAAATGTCACTAGTTAGTTGCAGATTTCTTTCCCATTCTGTCTCAGGATACTTCTCCACAAAGGCTTCTAGGGAATCATAATCATTCAACTGGAGTTGGTATTCAGAAGGGTTTGAATTTCAGAAGGAGTAGGTATTATTTTTTTCTTCCATCTCTCTGCTAGTATTCTCAATTTTCAGTCTCTCAGCATAAACACATAATTTGAGCATTAAAAAGTATATGGTATCACAATAGAAGGCTGAACTCTCATCTTCAGCAAATCTTCCAAATGCAACCCTACAGCTTGCTAAATAATGAGCCCAAATTTACAGCAAAAATAATTATCGGAGGAGGTAGTTCAACACATTCTAAAATAAATTTGCATGCCAAGATGCTTCCCCTCCCTAGAGATCTAACACTAAAAGTGATGTGGCATAGCTTTTCTAAGATAAAATTTATTATAGAATCTTATCTTTTGAGATCTTACTAAATAGCAGTATACTGTGACACACCATGTTATGTATGAGAATCAGTGAAGGGAGAGCAAAACAACAAACAGACAAATAAAAAAATCTTAAGTGCAATATTATAAAGAAATGTGGATGGATCTTATTAAAGTCAAATTCTTTGGCTTATTGGAACTTTTGCCCCAAACATTAAAGCTTATAGGTGTGGGCCTTAGGATAAGCTCTAGACCTCAAGGTTGGTTTGAACTTCAAGGTAGGCAGTTCAGATTCACCAGAAACTACTTGGAAACCCTATACAGAGTCACTATGAATCGGAAACAACTTGAGGGCACTTAACAACAACAACAACAAATAGGGTTTCCAAGTAGTGACTTATGGGTTTGAACCGACAACCTTGTGGTTTGCAGTCCAGTGCTGATCCTATAGCACCACACCAGGAGTCCATTTGATTGGTAGTTCATGAAAAAGAAATACACATTTATTCTGATTAAAATATAGACTGAAAATTAATTCATTAGAGAAAAAAAAATTCCTTGTTTTCGTTCCTTTTTGTTATTTATCTGCTTCTGGCTTGTGGTATTTTGCTTTGTTTGATTTTCTCTTTTTAGACCATCTTAAATCTATTTCAGGCAAACTATGATTGAATAAGTAGTTAATAATGATAATAGTAATATGATACCAACAATAACATCCATAACAAGCTATGGAGTCATGGTGTGGCACTGTGGGTTAATGTGCTGGACTGCAAAGTCAGTTTGAACCACAAGGTCAGTGGTTCGTGCTCACTAGTTGATCCTCAGAAACCCTACACAGGGTTGCTATGGGTCGGAACCAACTTGACGGCACTTAACAACAACAACATTTATTAAATGCTTACTTTATCTTAGAAGCGGCATTAAGTATTTACAAACAATATTTTAATCTAAACTGCTCACAATTCTGTGAGAAAGGAATTTTATGTAGAAAAAAAAAAACTCTGAGAAATTGTGTGCTTATGTTTATACAAGATGTGCTGAACAACTGATTAGAGATTTAAACTCATGTCCTTTTGACTTTGAAACTTGGGTCCTTAGCCACTACACAGGGCTTCTCTGTAAGTAACTAGCCATGGACCTTCGCCATTGTGGTTTCCTTTAAGTTCTGCCAGCATTAGTATAAGCAGTTTCCTTGTTTGGCTGAATTCTCCACTGAAAGACCAATTCTGTTAGTTTTACTAGGGTTACTGTTTTATGATATACTTTGACTTAAGGTATTCTTTGGAGGCCTGGATATCATTGTATTAAAATAAATTTGGCTTGTATTTGCTCAAAAACAAATTGCTAATCTAAGTTTGCTTAATATATAAGCCAACAGAAACCCCACCAAACCTTGATATGACCAATGCCAAGAAGAGTATCAAAAAACTCTTTATGGTGTGTTTACATTTTCACACCGTTCATTAGCCACTTTGTTTTATATGGGCAGCAGATGTTGGGACTTAGAGCACCTGCTAAGACAAGTTGATTCTTTATGGCCACAGCCTGGTCCCATCTCTGTGGGATTTTATGTCCCCCCTGCGGCCTTACTGGGGCCAAGCAGAATCTTCCTCTTAGTTCATTAGTGAAAGCGGAGTCTGTGGTGGGTCTTGGACTTTCCATTCAAGAGGATTTGCTGGGCCTGCTCTGCTTGATATTGCAGCCAAACAACAGCTGGTTGAAATGAACAAAATGCCAGAGACTTCCTTTCTGTATAGAAAAATCATCTGAAAGCCCAAAAGCAAGAAGAAAACACAAGTTTCTTGCCATAAAACTTTACAAATGACTTTAAGAAAGAAGACTTAGCGATGAGTTCCCTATTTCTCTCTGCTCTAGCCTAGACAAAGGCACCTACATTTGGAAAAACTGCTTCATCACTTTTCCCCTTATTGAAGATGTCATTAAGATAGGTTTACAATAGTTTCTGAGAGAGCTGCCAACCTCTACAGTTTTCCTCTATTAGAAGCCATTTTAGACAAGCTTTTAAGGCCTTATCTATCTATGACAGTACACTGAAAATCTGAGGTAATTTCTGAGTTAAAGTGATGTTCCCTTCTTATTGTATCCTGGATGGTTGTTTTAATTTTCCAGTTCACTTTTCATCTTTATAGGAAAATTCCTAATCAAAAGTAATAATTTTATTGCAAATGTTGTTGTTGGTTTTCCTTAAGTTATCTTCAACTCATGGCAACCTTATGTATAAAACAGAATGAAATGATGTCTGCTTAGGGACATACAACTGAGTAGAATTAAATCAAATAGAAACAATTTCAAGAAGTATTTAAACATTACTATTAGGAGCAGATATTAATGTACAAATGCCATGAAACCATATGATGCCTAGATAAAATGAGAACTTAAAGATTTTTGATTTCTCATTTCACAGTCTCATTTCTCATATAGATACAATGTCTTTCAAGAGACAAATTTAATTCTTGGCTTTTATATATATATACTCAATATTATATGTGCCTGGAAGTATAGCAAGGAAGAAATGGATAAAAACTTGTGACAAACGAATGAAGTTGGTGACACTACACTCTTTTCTTTCCTACCTTAATTTTACTTGGGCTAATGCTTCAAACTTCATTCACAGTCATTTGAACTGCAAGGTGGGTGGTTAAACTTCACCAGCTGATCCTTGGAAACCCTATACAGGGTTGCTGTGGGTCAGAATCTACTTGATGGCACTTAACAACAACAACAACAACAAGGGGGGAAACACATTATTTGAGCTTTGAAGTAATTCTATCCAAGTTGTGTACTCTTGGGATACCACATCTCTGGGAAAACAAAGCCCAGAGAATCTTAAATAGAAAAATCTTATCCTTTATTATTATTATTTTTATTCTTGGTTTTTTTGCATGTCCAATAAAGCTATTATTACAAATTTACACACTATCTGCATGTCATCCTTCCACGGTGCTAAAATAAAGTGTCTCTTCCATTAGAACAAAACTACCAGTTAAGTGTTCTTTGGTTCAGGCTTGTTTGTGGTTTTAAATAATAATGTTTTTTCTCTCCTTTTCTGCCTATCTTTTAGATATAAGAAATAGCTATATATTTATTTAGAATACACATAAAAGACACATTATGTCTTTCCTGGTCAGTGTTCAGAAAAATAGACTAGCAGGGAAGAGTCACATCAAAAAATAACATAAAAGCTTCTAAAAGAACCAGGGTAAAAAGGAAAGTGAAATGCTCTAATGTGGCTCAATGGAACAAAAATTTCTGTAGAGTTGGCTGGCTGCCCAGCCTCTGTAGAACTCCTAAGAACTGTTCCAGTCACCCAGAAACTTTCTGGGGACACTTGCAGAAGTGGCCAAAGGAATAACGTGTGAGACCTCCCCTGGTGTGAGGCACTTTTTTTCTCTGAACTTATGTTTGTAGGAGGAAAAACCCATGGGAGTTGGTAGTTTTTCCCTAGGAGCAACACTACGACCATTTTGCAAATTAACCATTGAAAGTTCTACTTGTAATGGGATATACAACTTATTAGTGTACAAATTTTTTTATGTTTTTGGAGGGCAGGTGAGTAATCATATATTACTACAATATCTCCCAAAAATAAAGCAGAATTATTGCTTTGATACAACTTGTTTAGTTTGAAGCTTTTGGAGACCAAAATAAAGGATGATAGGATATTGTTTCTGAAGTGAGAAATTCTATTGGCAGGACCTACTCTGCCACTTTGAATATGTATGCATGATTACTGCTTCCATTATAAAGTGATCACCTTTTGTTGTTGTTAAGTACTGTCAAGTTGGTTCCAACACAAGGTGACCCCTGCTGAGCTTGAACTGCTGACCTTGTGGTTCAAATTGGATTTGCAGTCCAGCACATTAACTGACAAAACCACACCAGGATTCCAACAGTGATCACCTAGGCTTTATTTATTAGAGAAGTCATGCATGTAGTTCTAAAAACAAAGACAACACACAGTCTACCCTAATTATTGGTATATAAATTGGGAGTATCATTGCTGATGTCTGATGGATCTTGGCTGAAAGCAGAGAATATCAGAAAGATGTTTACCTTTGCTTTATTGACTATGCAAAGGCTTTCGATTGTGTGGATCATGACAAGCTATCAACAGCATTGTGAAGTATGAATATTTCTGAACGCTTCATTGTACTCATGAGGAGTCTGTACATGGACCAAGAGGCAGTTGTTCAAACAGAACATGGGAGCACTGAATGGTTTAAAATGAAGAAAGGTGTGTGACAGGGTTGTATTCTTTCACCACATTTATCCAACCTGTATGTAAGCAAATAATCTGAGAAGCTGGGCTTTTTGAAGAAAAATGTGGCATCAGGATTAGAAGAAGACTCATTAACAACCTGCGATATGCAGATGATACAACCTTGTTTGCTGAAAGTGAAGAGGACTTAAAATATTTACTGATGAAGATCAAAGAG
>NW_006408627.1:1352216-1353941 GCF_000296735.1 Chrysochloris asiatica
ATTGAAAGTGCCATGGGCTGCCAAAAGAACCAACAGAACTGTGTTGGAAGAAGTGCAGCCAAAGTGCCCCTTGGAGGCCAGGAAGGCCAAACTTCGTGTCTCAAACTTCAGACATATTGTCAGGAGGGACCAGTCACTGGAAAACGATGTCATGTTTGGTAGGGTGGAGGTTCAGAGAAAAAGAGGAAGACCCCCAGCAAGATGGATTGGCGATATGGCAGCATCAATGGGCTCAAGAGTGGCAAGAATTTTGAGGTTGCCCAGAATCGGCCAGTGTTTCATTTTGTTCGTTGTGCATAAGGTTGCTATGAGTCAGTACCAACTCGATGGCAACTAACAACAACAATAATAAATTGGAAAGCAGATAGATTGTCCTTGGACAGTGTAAAAATATAGAGTTCAAATGGCCAACAAACTTAAGTAAAATAAAATGCAATTTGAAATTAAATATATGCATTTCAATAAGCTGCCATTTTCTTTGCTTGTCAGCTAGAAAATAAAACCTTGCAAAAGTAATAATAATTATTATTGATGAATGTGGGGCAGGAGATGTTATTGGCACAGTTTTTTGGGGGAATGGATTTAGCACTTTAAATGTTTGAGCATTTAAACCAGCAATTTTACTTTAACAATGTACTCCAAAGAGGTAGAAAATGGAGAAAAGATTGAAGTTATCAAAGACTTCATTTTGCTGGATCCACAATCAATGCTCATGAAAGCATCAGTCAAAAAATCCAATGACATATTGCATTAGGCACATACTTCACAATCACAGTGACTTCTTGGAACAATCCAATGACTGTAGCCAGATGGTGCATGGACTGCACTGTAAAATGAAAAATGATGCTGCATCATAAAGAGCAGGTGCTATGGCAGGTTTTTACCTGCTGTGGATTGGTTTGACACATTGATTACTAAAAAAAACTTTTCCCCTGCAGTTCTAGTATATTTTCATTTTAATTTCTGCATCTCATGACCCACTGTTGGATCTGATTTCAGTGATGTCCATATTATTATTCTGATGAACAATTAATTGTTCTGGTTGTTAAGTGCCATCCAGTCAGTTCCGACTCATAGCAACCCTGTATAGGGTTTCTGAGGAGCAGCTGGTGAGCTTGAACCACCAACCTTTGGATTGAAACTGACCTTGCAGCTCAGCACATTAAACCACAGTGTCACACCAAAACTGACATACATATCATATCCAGTTGAATCACCTTTATTGACCATTTCTAAAATGAGTATTGCTAAATATTTTCTAGGAGAAAAGGCTGCTTCATGGCTACATAAATCTTTTCCCCACTATTTTTATTTTTAAACACAAGACAAGTTAGTTACATGACCTTTGAAAAAAATCAAGTTGCTTATATTAGTTATTGTGATACAAACACTTTTTTACCTGGGGTCTCACTGCTGTTGGGGAATGGAGGTAATATAGATATAGGCAGGAATTCAGTAGAGAATCAAAGGTTAAATCTAGAAGGCACTGAGACATTTACCACCTTTGTGACTTTTTATTTATTTGTGTACATATTGCTTTTACTATGTTTCAAAAAGGTATTCAAATAGGATAATAAGAAATGGATAAATGCTCATTAAAATAAGAAAAGTGAAACCATAGCTCTCTAAGAAATGATTTATAGAATAACAAGGAAGCGGTAAGCCACCGCATAACATGGATGAACCTTGAGGACATTATGCTGAGTGAAATTAGTCAGTCACAAA
>NW_006408627.1:1355811-1357569 GCF_000296735.1 Chrysochloris asiatica
CCATGTAAACTATCATATAATTCACAATAAAACATTAAAAAAATGATTTATAGGTAATTGCTACTACTGATATGCAGATGACACAATCTTGCTTGCAGAGAGTGAAGAGGAAGTTCTTACTCATAAAGTTCTGAAGTTCTTACTCATAAAGATCAAAGACTACAATTTTCAGTATGGATTACTTCTCAACATAAAGAAAACAAAAGCCCTCACATCTGGACCAATAAACAACATTGTGATAAATGGAGAAAAGATTGAAATTGTTAAAGATTTCATTTTGCTTGTATACACAATCAATGTCCATGGAAGCAGCAGTCAGGAAATCAAACAATGTACTGCATTGGACACATTTGCTGCAAAAGATCTCCTTAAAGTGTTAAGAAGCAAATATGCCACTTTGATTACTAAGGTGCACCTGACCTAAGCCATGGAATTTTCAACCACCTCCTATGCATGGGAAAGCTGGATAATGAATAAGGAAGACCAGAGAAGAATTGATGCATTTGAATTATGGTGTTAGTGAAGAATATTGAATATACCATGAACTGCCAGAAGAATGAACAAATCTGTCTTGGAAGATGTAGAGCCAGAATGTTCCTTAGAAGCAAGGATGGCAAGACTCAGGTACTTTGGGTGAGATCAGTCTCTGGAGAAGGACATCATGCTTGACAAAGTAGAGGGCTGACATGAAAATAGGAACACACTCAATGAAATAGATTGACAGGGTGGTTACAGCAATGAGCTCAGGCATAGCAATGATAGTGAGGGTGGCACAGGACTAGGCAGTGTGTGTTCTGTTTTACATCAGGTTGTTATGAGTCATAACTGATTTTATGGCATTTAACAAGAGTGACAACTAATTGATTTGTGTACTAGGATGTTCACAGCTATATTAATTTATCAGTGAAACATAGCAAAGGAGTTAAATCTACAAATATAAAGTAGAGATTAAATTAGGGCTTTTTAACGTTGACTCTAGGGACATTACGAATTAGAAAATTCTTTCTTATAGTCTCTACACACTACCGGTCAGTAGAACTCCTTGCACCACACACACTTTTTGGCAACCAAAAGGTCTCTAGACCTTGCCAAAGGTCTCCTGAAGATAAATTGCCCCCATTGAGAATCATTGGAATTAAGTAAGTATAATAATGTACACTCTTTCTCCCATGGAATAGCTGGTAGTTTCGAACTGTTGACCTTGTGGTTCACAGCTGCTCCCATAAAGATTTACAGCCTCGGAAACCCTGTTCAGGGTCGTTATGGATCGGAACCAACTCAATGACACTTAACAACAACAACAATGTACACTAAAGATTTTTAAAAGTTTAAACATCACTTAGTTATTATTAATAGTGTTCATTTAGAAATAGAAGCATCACATGTTAGTAGATTATTTCTTAATTTTCTCTGGGAAAAATCTTTGAAGTCACAGTGAGCTTGGAAGAACCAACCTGAAAGTAAATTATTGTGTCTTAAACTTATTTTACTCTTAAGATATTATTATAGTTCTGGGCAATATTTCAGTCTGATTTTAGCTGAGCTTTTTAGGGATGTAAGGGAGGAAATCATTGTTGCTCATTATTGCTGTTGTTAAGTGTGGTCAAGTTAGTTCTGACTCATAGAGACCCTGTATAGGGCTTCTGAGGAGTGACTGGTAGGCTTGAACCACCAAAGTTGTGGTTACAAGTCCAGCGCTGATCGTACAGTGCCACAGTCGTACTCTACCATTGTTGTTATTGTTAAGTGCCGTCGAGT
>NW_006408627.1:1359689-1360891 GCF_000296735.1 Chrysochloris asiatica
CAAAATGGCTAATATCTGTCCTTTTCATTGTATTCCATTTCATTTTTGACAATTTCCAATTTTCCTAAATTCAAACTTTGTACTTTCCATGTTCTAATTATTAATGGATTTCTACAGCTGTTTCTCTTCATTTTGAATTGTGCCTCATCAGCAAATGAAGGTCCTGAGGACTTTACTCCATTCATGTCATGATGGTCAACTCTACTTTAAGGAAGCAGCTTTTCCCCCAGTTGCATTTTAAGTGCATTCCAACCTGAGAGGCTCATCTTCTGTCACTATATATGATAATAATCTTGTGTTCTTCATCATGTTTCAATAATCAATATTCTGGTTCTGACTGTGTCCCACTGCTCACTGCTCTTAATAAGGTTTTCAGTGACTAAATATCTAGAAGAAGTCGCTCTGTCCTTCTTCTTAGTTTGTCTTTGTCTGGAAGCTCAGCTGAAATCTATCCAGGTCACCCTGCTGGTATTTAAAATACCTGTGACATTACTTCTAGAATCACAGCAACATGCAAGCTACCACAGTAAAATAAACTGACAGACAAGTGGTGGTTTGAAACATAGAGACCCGTTCTAGGGTTTCTGAGGGAGTAGGTCTTTACGGGAGCACAGAGGCTCATCTTTCTCCCATGGAGCTGCTGGAAGGCTCAAACTGCCAACTCTGTATTTCGTAGTTCAGTGCTTATCCTAGAAAGCCACTACTCTCCCAAGAGGATAATTAGGCAAATGTTAATTTCGCATTAAAGAGTGACCTCTGAAAGCTGGAGAATTTGGAAGCATATGGATTAGGTAAATTATTATATATTCATATGATGGAATATCATAATAATACCTAAAATCATATTACTGAAAAATCAGTATTTCATTTTGTTGTTGTTGTTAGGTGCCATCGAGTTGGTATGCACACCAGAACAAACCACTGCCCAATTCTGGGCCAACCTCACTACTGTTGCCACACTTGAGTCCATCTATACTGCCACTTGGCAAATCCATCTTGTTGGGGACCTTCCTTTTTTTCTCTAACCCTCCACATTACCAAACATGATCTCCTTCTCCAGTGACTGGTCCCTCCTGACAATATGTCTGAAGTATGAGAGCCAAAGTTTGGCCACCTTGGCCTCCAAGGGGTACTCTGACTGCACTTCTTCCAAAAAAGATCAATCTATTGGTTCTTTTGGCAGCCCATGGCACTTTCAATAT
>NW_006408627.1:1362832-1364295 GCF_000296735.1 Chrysochloris asiatica
CTTTGGGTTGGTTCTGACTCATAGCAACTCAGTGTAGGGTTTCTGAGGAGTGAATGGTGAGTTTGAACTGCCAGTCTTGTGGTTCAAACCTACCTTGCAGTCCTGCACTTATTTTACAGTGTCACACCAGATTTCCAAAGATAAAATTACAACCTAGAAAACCCTATAGATCTGTTCTATTCTGTCACATGGGGTAGCTGAATAGGATCCCAACAGCACAAAAGAAAGAACAAAGCATCTTCAGGAAGAGATTCACCGAAATATTAACAATTATTATGTAGAAATGGAGGAGTTTCACGTGATATTATTTTCTTCTTTTTAATATTTCAAGATTTCCAACATTCTCAATGAACACAGATAAATTTAAAACAACTACAGGTTTTGAAAAACAAAATTTATCTCTGCTGGTCAAAGGCAATGAGAAAGCACAGTGAATAATAGCATTTTTATTAATACTCCAAGAAAACAAATGCTTTCAGTATTTATTAACTGACAGTCCTGATGAGGTGGACATTCTCTCAGCTTGTGAATGTTAAGGGTTTGTATATTTGAATCCCTGAAGTGAGCACCTCTGAGTTTCCTTGGCACTTAGCTCTCCTTTTCTCCTTCTCCTAAGGGAAAGTTAGCTTCTTTTTTGTATGCAAAGTAGCCACCCAGAAGCTGTAATAGCAGGCCTTACTACCAGTGAAATCCCAAATGACAAATTCATCCTTTGTGCTGATACAATTGACTTGTCACCTCATTTTTACAGCTAATTAGCTCTTTAGTAAGTGATGACTAGTGTCAGAGGTCATCTGATACCTGATTCTGGTAAATTGACCGTAAATATTACTGTCCATCTGTATTTGTTGTTCAAAACACTGCTTGGTGACCAGATTTTAAGGTCTTTTTGTTGGAGATCCTGCTTATTTTTGTTGGCAAGATAAAGTTTCCAGATAATGCTCATGAAACTTATCATCCCCTGAAGTTATCTGGGGTTTCTGCTCAATTAGGCTTTTCAATTGGCCATGCCACCCACAGGGCTGGGGGCTGGGGAGAGCATCTAGGCAGTTTCCAATGTTTCCCAGTGTTTCTTTTGTTTCTTTACCTAAATCCGAAAAGTCACTGAAGAAACTCTTGTTCTGATTTTGATCATCACTGTTGTAACTCTCAGGGACACTTTACTATGTTTAATAATAACATCAGTGATACTAAGATGAGCTTGTAGTTATTGAGAGTTGGTTCACTATAGATAATAAGTAGCTTCTGTTCATCCAATTTTTCCACAAACTTTTTGAGGCAACCTAGAATAAAACCTTTGATTTTTACAACAACCTTATTTGGGGATATTTTTGTTTCTAAATCATGGGTAAGGAAACAGATGTGAAGAGATCAAACCTTTTGCCCAATATCACACAGATAAGTAAAAACTGAGGTTTGCTCAATTCTGCCTGACTTCCAATTCAGATTTCCCAAACTTTAAA
>NW_006408627.1:1365973-1376184 GCF_000296735.1 Chrysochloris asiatica
TGAAACTAAGTACAGGAATGACATCTTATAAACCAGCCATTTTGTGCCTTTATAGCCTGTCCTCCATTTTTGATAGCCAATGTCTAGATTGCCTGTTAATGCGCTGGATTGCAAGGTTAGTTTGAACTGCATGGTCAGTGGTTCAAGCTCAGCAGATGCTCCTCAGAAACCCTATACAGGGTCGCTATCAACTTGACATCACTTAACAACAACAACATCAACCCAGTGCATTGAGGAAAAAAACTTGTTCCTTGGTATGAAGAATCCTTCCATTCCAGCTAAAAATCTGAGCAACTGCATCTGAAAGCAAAGACCCAGTTCATCAAATTATAGCAATGATGCCCCCAGACCTAAAGCTGGAACCAGGGAGAAGAAATGTTGCTTCCCACACACGTGTCAGTTCGACTCCACCAGTCTCATTCCAGATTAACTATGACTCCCTTTGAAATCAAGACCTAATCTATAATTGATCATAGTATCAAGCATGTTTATCTTCATCTAGTTGAGTTCTGGTCAGTTAACCATCCAAACCAGGTTAAATGGGTACTAGCTGCAAGTTTGGGAGTTCATGTACATTCCCTGTACAGGTGTACAGGTACACTTCACTGGCCAGGTGGCTGCTTCTCTCACAGTTCTAGCCCCCAGTGGCTAGGTCAATGCCAATGGTCTTCAGAGTTCCCACATCTCCTTAAACTTCAGACCAACCAGGCCTTCCTCCTCTCTCTCTCATTTTGATATCAATGGGTGTCAATGGAACATGGCCAGACTCTGTCCATGTGTTCATTGCTGTATTTTCCCCACTTCTACTTACAAGTAGACCCAGGTGCTCATGAGTTCCCTTTGAGTGTCAATCTTAGAAAGGGGTTTTGCTGGATGGGCTGACTTTTCTTTCCTTGAAACCTCAAAGTAAATAACTTCCTTGGTATTCTAACAGCCAAACAGTCTGCTTATTTTCTGCAGGTCTTTCTTTCAATAAGAATCTTCTGATCTCCCAGCAGTTCTGGGTTGGTCTATATGTCCTTTTAAGTGGAAATGTCCCAACCACTCATAAGATTCTAGGTGGGACTCAGGATTCCATCTAAGACTTCATATTCTACAAAGGTTTAACAAGAAACCTAATTTCCTGTGCAAATTCGAACTCTCCTTTTAGCAAATCCAATCAGTTATAGGCTGAAGGTAGCTTACAAGCGTTCTGTAATCATAATTCCCAATATTCATTTCTATCACACATAAGTGCCTATTTTACAATAGTAGGCAGGGGAAACCAATATTCACAAGACAGTTGAACATGTAAAACATTTTCTTTTCCCTCCTTTACCTGTTCAGCGTATGTTTTGATCCATGTGTCTACAACAGAACACTGTTTTACAAAGGTTGCATAAATCACTATTTATCTCTATTCCATGTAGCCCATGCATACCTCCCTAAGTCTTTCTCTATCTTCATTGTTCATCTGTCCCTTTCTTGAGCTAACATGTGTCTATTCTCTAGCCAGCAAATTATTCTCTACGCCCTTCCACCCCTGGTAACTGTCAAAGAATATTTCTTTTGGTATGGAAACCTTTTCTTAAGTTTTTACAATAATGGTCTCATACAATATTTGTTCTTTTGTGATTGACTAATTTCTCTTAGCATAATGTCTTCCAAATTCACCCATGTTATGAGATGTTTTGCAGATTCATCATTATTCTTCAAGGTTGCATAGTATTCTATTATGTGTAAATACCAAAGTCTGTTTATCCATTCTACCACTGATGGGACCTTAGATTGTCTCCATCTTTTAGCTATTGTGAATAGTGCTGCTATAAATTATGTATCTACTCATGTTCTGGCTTTTATTTCTTATGGATATATACCCAGTAGAGGAATTGCTGGGTCATAGGGTACTTATATTACCAACTTTCTGAGGAAGCTAAATACCATTTTTCAAAGTGGTTGAACCATTTTACAGTCCCACCAGCAATGTAGGAGGGACCCAGTCTTTCTACATCCTCACCAACATTTGTTGTTCTTTGGTTTTTTTTTTGAACTTTGATGTTAATGTTGGTGTGAGATGATATCTCATTTTTGTTTTGACTTGATTCTCTCTAATGGCTAATGAAGGATCTCTGGTAACACGGTGGTTATGTATCAGGCTGCTAATCTCATGGTCAGTAGTTCAAAACTACTGGTTCCTGCAGAGAAAATGAGACTTTCTGCTCCTGTACATATTTACAGCCTCAGAAACCCTATGCAGGGTCGCAATGAGTCGGAACCAACTCCAAGGCACAAAACCAACCAAACCAATGGCTAATGATCATGAATATTTCTTAATATGTTTGTTGGATACCTGAATGTCTACCTTGGTGAAGTGTCTGTTCATGTCCTGTGCCCATTTTTTAATTGGGTTGTTTGTTTTTATCTTGTAGATAACTTGTAGTTTTCTGTAAATTTTGGAGATCAGGTCCTTGTATTATGCATTGTTGCAAACACTTTTTTCCCAGTCTGTGGGCTCACTTTTTACTCTTTTGGTGAAATGTTTTGGTGCATGTAAGCTTCTAAATTTTTATTAAGTCCCAACAATCTATTTTTCTTCTATTGTTTGTGTGTTTTTTGCAATGCTTAATAGCATATATATGTGATATATTAGAGCCTTAAGTTTGTCCCTATTTTTCATTGATAATCTTTATAGTTCTAGGTTTTACATTTAGGTCTTTAATCCATGTTAAGTTTATTTTTGTATATGGTGTGAGATATGGGTCTTGTTTCATACTGTTGCGAATCAATTTCCAGTTTTTCCAGCACCATCTGTTAAAGACTCCATTGAATTTTCTTGGCTGTGATTTTTCTGAAGTAGATTGTCAGGCCTTTCTTCAAAGGCACCTCTGGGTGAATTCAGATGATCAACTTTTCACTAAGTAACTAAACACTTAATTACTTGCATGACTTGAAGATTCCCTTATTAGTCCAAATAGATAGTTAAAATGCTAATTATGGAACACATGGGGGGAAGTGTGTGTTTGTAAATAACCACTTACAATGGACCAATTAGAGACCAATTGGCATAATATCCATTGCATTGTCAACTGTCAGGGATTATAGAACAACAGCAACAAAAATAGACTAGGTTTTGGTTTTACAGGGCATCATAGTTCATCTGGAATGAGACTGGCAGAGTTGAACTGACACAAGTGTGGTGGGCAACATTTCTTCTCCCTGGTTCCAGCTTTAGGTCTGGGGACAGTGTTCTATGAGCCATTAAAAGTTTGTCCAGGGAACAAGGCAAAAGACCAGGCAGTTGTCAGATGGGAGCAGATGAAAAGCCCAAGCTATCCACATCAGCAACAGTGAATGGAGGCTAGATCTTGGCTGGGTTTCTAAAATGCTAGGGAACACAGTTCTGCACAACCAGGGCTCATTCGTTTCTAAAACCAAAAGATATTTTCAGAGACCTTAGTGGTTTTCCTCAATTCTCTCCTTTCTTAAGATCCCCCACCTCCTTCCTGAGAAAAAAAAGAGTGGGTAATAAGGAAGCCTTCTTGGAAGGCATTTTTATATGATTAGGTCATCGATCACTAAGGGGATTTAGTAGGAAGTAGACAGACTCTAGGACCCATTTTGTGTAGTGATGGAAATAGAAATCAAAGGCTATTTGATTTATGCAATTTCCTTTATGATAATAAGCTGAGCAGGCAAATGAACAACAACATAATAGTAAGCATATAAAAGAGCAAGATTTTACTGTTTCCTTTAGAGCCAGATGTATCTAATCAATACATAAATCCAGATTGTAGTCTTTAAAACATAAAATGCTAGGTATGCAAATGTGGAATTCCAGCATATTCAATCAGACAACCTGTAAGTGTATTAAATTGCCCTGTGTAATATAGTAGGCACTGTGTGTAATGCCAAAGGATGACACAGTCTCTGACCTTACCTAGAGAGGCAAAGCATGTGTAGAAGAGACAAATGAGAGAACCAGACACTTCATCATAAAGTGCCAGTTGAAGAGGAGAGACTACATAGACAAAAGGAATTTTAGAAGGCAGCTTGGATCAAAGGTAAGAAAATTTGAGAATCAAGGAATCAAGAGACATAGGTTCTATATATATATATATTTACACTTAGTAGAAAATATTTATTAATGCAACAAAGATTATTAAGTGTCTAATAAGTGCCAGCATTGTGCTAAGTAATGATGATGTTGTTGGTGTTAGGTGCTGTGGAGTCAGTGCTGGCTCATTGAAACCCTATGCACAACATAATGAATTAGGTTCTATTTTTGACTTTCTCACTACCTAGATGTATGACTTTGAACAGGTAAATTTCTCTTTCTGGATCTCAGCTCTCCATCTGAAAAACAAGAGAACTAGGGTTCTAAGGTCTTTCCAAAGCTGGTATTCTAATATAAAGAGAAGAATCTCCACAGAATAATTGAAGATGTCCCAGAAGCTAAACCATTTGTTACCTAGTTGTTTTCAACTCATGACAACCTTCTGTGTGTCAGAGGAGAGCTGTCATCTATGAGGTTTTCAATGGCTGATTTTTTAGAAATATGCCACCATGTCTTTCTTCTGAGGTGCCTCTGGGTGACCTTGAACCTCTAGCCATTCAGTTAGCAGCTGAACATGTTAACTGCACAACTTAGGGACTTTGTCTCAGAAACCCAAACAAATGTAATGTTATAGAGTCAATTCTAATTCATAATGGCCTATAGGACAGTGGAGAACTGCTCCCTAGGCTTTCTAAGACTGCAAATCTTTTCAAAAGCAGACTGCCTCATGTTTCTCCCCTTGGAACACCTAGTGGGTTTGAACCTGTTAACAGCCCAATGCTTAATCCTCTGGCCCACCTGAGCACCTTGTTTTAGAAACAGCAGGTTAGAAATTGCCAGACATAGACAAGGTGTGTGTGTATGTATGTGTGTAAGAGAGACAGAGATGGGGCGAGAAGGAAAGACAAAGACAGCAACTGAGGTGAGGGATTTGTGAAGTATAAGAGGGAAGGGAAGACAGGGATGGGTGCTGGGTAAAGATGGAGAGATAAGACTGCAAAGGCCAGTCACTCTAAGCTTTACTTCCTTGATGTGAAGCATCAGCACATTTAATCAAGCCAAAAAAACAAGGAGTCATCGTTGATTCCTCTCTTTCCCTTACAAATCACATCTAAATACATTAAGAACGTACATATACTCAGAGCAATTGACTTTTCTCCTGATCTACCACCATCAAATGAGTTCAGCTGCCAACATCACTCTCCTGAAAGAAAGCAACAGCATCTTAACTGGTTGTCATGGGTCTATCTACTTTAAAACCATCCCCTTACAAAAGATCCAGATTAATAAAAAGTTTAGCAACAACTCCAATCATTCCTTGGTCTGATGACTTTTGACTGCACTTAAAATAAAAGTAATTCACCTGTCTACAGAAACTATATTACCTGGCCCCAGCCGTCATCGTACTTAGCTTTTGCTATGTACTGATTCTTCCCTGGTCACATCCTCCTTTTGCTTATTGACAGGCATTTCTAGTGAACTTTTGCCTTAAAGTCTCTGTATTTTCTCTTCCTTCTGCAGGAAATATTCTTCCCCAACACAAGGTGGCTTCAAAAAGTTTATGAAAAAATTCCATCATCTTTTATTTCCATTTTTTTCACAAACTTTTGAAGCCTCTTTGCATCTTCTTATGACTTGTTCCTGCCTACGATTCAGGTCTATTTTTTAAAGGTAATTTTAATAGGAGTCATATTAAACACCCTTTGAGTATAGACCTAAATCATAGGAAGGTACCACCAATAAGAACATATAGCGAGTCCTCAAAAGTTTGTGGCTATATGGAATTAAAAGATAACGGCATTGAAAAAAAACCCCAAAAAACTTTGTGAAGCCACCTGGTGTAGGGACGAATATTCAGGGCAGAAGGATGATAAAATGCAAAGATCATAAGGCAAAATTTTTATCAACTTCGTCAGTCTGAAATTGATCAAAGATGTAATCAGGATACATTGATAATTACTGGTGACTGGAATGTGAAAGTTGGAAGCAAAAAAGAAGGATCAATAAGTAATTCAGTAATATGGCCTTGGTTGTAGAAATGAAGCTGGAGATAGCATGAAGAATTTTGTAAGACCAATGACTTATTCATTGCAAAAATCTTTTTTTCCCCCAGCAATATAAATGGTGAATTATTCATGGAGCTCATCAGATGGAATACTCAGGAACAAAATTTATTGCATTTTTGGGAAGACATATTGAAGAAAATCAATTCACCAGCCAAAACCAGACCAGGGGTTGACTGTGGAACACAGCATTGATTGATCATATGCAAATTCAGATTTAAGAAAATTAAAACAAGCCCATGAGAGCTAAAATATGGCTTTGAGAATATCTCATCTGATTTTAGAGGCCATATCAAGAACACATTTGATGCATTAGGCACTACTAACAAAGACCAAAAGAGTTTTGGGATGGCATCAAAAACATCATATTTGAAGAAGGTAAAGAGGTCATTAAAAAGACAACAAAGAAGTGAAAGACCAAAATGAATGTCAGAAAAGACTATGAAACTTGCTCTCCAGCATAGAGATGCTAAAGCAAATGGAAGAAATGAGGAAGTAAAAGAACACAGCAGAAAATTTCAAAAAGGCAGCTCAAAAAGATAAAATAAAGTATCATAATGAAATTTGTAAAGATCTGGAGTTAGAAAAATGAAAAAGAATAAACACATTCAAAATTTCTCAAGCTGAAAGAATTGATGAAAAAAGAAGTTAAACCTTTAATTGCAATACTAAGGATTCCATGGGGAAATTATTGAATGACTCTGGAAGCATCAAAAGAAGATGGAGGGAATACACAGAGTAACTGTACCAAAAATCATTGGTCAATGTTCAGTCATTTCAAAGTAAAACATATGATCAGTAATCAATGGTATTGAAGAAAGAAGTCCAAGTTGCATTGAAGACATTAATGAGAAATGAAATTCCAGGAATAAATGGAATGCAAATTGAAATATTTCAACAAACTGATGAAGTGCTGGAGGTGCTCACTCAACTATGCCAAGAAATTTGGAAGACAGCTACCTTGTCAATCAATTGAAAGAGAATCATATTCCAAAGAAAGGTGACCCAATAGAATATGGGAATCAGAAAAAAAATATCATTAGTATCACATGCAAATAAAATTTTGCTGAAGATAATTTAAAAATGATAATTCATCAACAGGGAACTGCCAGAAATTTAAGTTAGGTTCAGAAAGGGCATCAAACCAGGGATATCATTGCTAAAATCAGTTTGGTCTTGGTGGAAAGCAGAGAATATCAGAAAAATGTTTATTTGAGTTTTATTGACTATGTGGGATCATAACAAACTATTTAATTGTGAAGAATGGGTATTCCAGAACACTTAATTGTGACTGTGAGGAACCTGGATGTAGATCAAGAGGCAGTCATTCAAAAAGAACAAGAGGATACTGGATGGTTTAGAATTAGGACAAGTGTGAGCCAGGATTGTATTCTTTCACCATACTTATTTAATCTGTATGCGAAGCAACTGATTCTACAAGTTAATTATATGAAAAAGTAGTATCACGATTGGAGGAAGACTCATTAACAACTGAATTATGCAGATGACATAATCTTGCTTACTAGAAGTCAAGAGGACTTGAAATACTTTATTGATGAAGATCAAATACTACAACTTTTATGATGGGTTAAACCTCAATGTAAAGAAAATGAAAATTTTCACAACTGGACCAATGAATGGAGAAAAGATTGAGGTTGTCAAAGGTTTTATTTGCATAGGTCCACAGTCAATCCTCATGGAAGCAGCAACCAAGAAATCAAACAAAATATTGCATTAGGAAACTCTGCTGAAAAAGACCTCTTTAAAATGTTAGATACAAGATATTAGTTTTAAGACTAAGGCGTGCCTGACCCAATCCATGGTATTTTTAATGACCTCATATGCATATGAAATTTGGACAGTGAGTAAGGAAGATAAGAAAAGAATTGATGACTTCAAATTTTGGTTTTGGAAAAGAATATTGAAAGTACCACAGACTGGCAGAATGACAAATACTTCTGTCTTGGAAGAAGTGCAGCCAGGATACTCCTAAGAAGCCAGGATGATGAGACTTCTGGTACTTTGGACATGTTGTCAACAGAGACCAGTCCCTGAAGAAGAACATTGTACTTGGCAAAATGGAGGGTCAACAAAATAGAAGGAGACCCTTAATGAGACAGGTTGTTACAGTGGCAGCAAAAATGGGCTCAAACATAACAGTAATTGTGAGGGGGTGCAGGATCCAGTAGAGTTCCATTCTGTTATGCCTAGGGTTGCTATACATCAGAACTGACACCTTGGCATTTAACAACAAAACCAACATGCTCAAAGGTCACTTCCTCAAGGAGAACTGCCTCATCTTACTATTGAAAGTGGGCTCTCCCCTCTTCAGTCACTGTCTATCACAGCATCTGTTTCATTGTACAATCAGAAATTATGTTGGGTATTTACTAATCTATTTCCCCCACTAGAATGCAAGCCCCAAGAGAAAAGGAACTTATTCTACATTGCTTACTTTGTTTCCTGCTCCTGTAACAGACACTGAATAACTTTTGTCAAATGAATGAAAGAATTCTTAAGTAATGAACAGGAATAAAATAAAGTGATATGGTACAGTGGTTTCAGTACAACAGATCTACTACCAGGTAAACCTGTAATTTTACCAACTGTCTCTTACCAACTGTCTCCTGTGGGTGTACTTAGAGAAAGGGAGCACCTGCACCGTTCTGCTCACTGTACGTGCACCTCAGTTTAGGGTGGTTTTGGCTAGTATTGCCTGGTAACATGACAGACATTATTTACTAGTTTAGTTAAACTATTGTTTGGTTTTAAGAAGACTTCAGGGAATATTTTTTTATCTAAAATCTAATGATTATCTTAGATCAATAGTTTTGGGGAGTTTGTCAGCTTTCCTATGTCCAGAAGATCTATATTACATAAAAATTTGAGACTTTGTTCTGCTTTTTCCTCTTTTTGACAAGAATTCTTATATAGAACTGTTAATCAAATCATTTAGTGATGGTAGAAGAGCATCATCCTGTTCTTCTAGTTTCATGGCAAAGGAAGCAACTGTTCATGAAGGCAACTAGCCACACATTCCATATTCTCTTTCTCACTCTACTTCTTCCAGTCAAGTTGACACAAAATAGTAACCATAATAGGGCAATAGGGAGTTGGAAAACAGAGTCCAGCTTCTTGTTCTAATCTGTATGACTTTGAACAAATAAAATAACTCAGGATCATCAACTTCCTTATATATGAAGTAGAGATACTGCCTATATTGCATACACTTTTTTGGGGGAAATTAGATATTATCATACATGTGAAGTATAATATAAATAATTTCTGATAAATAAATAAAGAAAATGAAAATTTTCACAACTGGACCAATGAATGGAGAAAAGATTGAGGTTGCCAAAGGTTTTCTCTCTTCTCCTGCAATTTGAACAGTGTTCTCCTGATCTCTGAGAAATCCCCAAAGAATTCCTCTCATGGTAATCTGTACTCTCTGTCTTTCTTGGTTGATGAACTACAAATTACAGGAGGGAGAATGAAAGAAAGAACAACTAATAAACTACACCCCTCCCTCTCTGATTCTGCATTCCTGAGACACTGTATGAGATGTGAACAGTTACTAGAATCCCACTCTTAACTACCATTGAGACATTTATAGTCCTATTGTGTTTAACATGTGTGTAAATCCAGGCAGATGTACATGCAAACATGCAAACATGTCATGTGTGGAGGATTAATTCAGAAGAATATAAGACATGTGTGTCTTTGCAGCTATTCATTCACAGTATAGAGACAAGTGTCACTCATAGAAGATGACTGAAGGACTTTTACAAAGCATCAGAAAATAAGGACAATATTACTTAAAAAAACTAAAGCTGTGCATAAGTGCTTTAAGGTATTTGGAGTAGGAGAGATTAGCATTGATTCAGTGACATTTATTGAACAGTTTTTACGCAGCTGACACTGTGCTTGGAAGTGGAAATTAAAATGAATATGACATAGTCTATGCTGTCATGAAGACCACTGTCTGATGAAAGAGACAGGCAAATAACCAAATAAACACAGCACACCATGAGGAGCATGCGTACAATTACAAAAAGTTACAAAAAAAACAAAAAAAAACAAAGAAGGTTTTTGACTTGTTATTAGAAGGGCAATGG
>NW_006408627.1:1376299-1378883 GCF_000296735.1 Chrysochloris asiatica
AAAAATTCTGTACCAGATATTTAAAGATCTCTTTTGGCACAGTAGTTAAGTGCTTGACTGTTAACTGAAAGCCACATGGCTCAAACCACTTAGGGACATTTCTACATTTCATCTAGATCCTTAAGTCCCCATTAGCTTTTACTGATTTTAAAATCCTACCACTTTGCCAATTCATCTCCCTGAGGGTCTTCCTCTTTTTCTCTGACCCTCCACCTTACCAAACATAATATCCTACTCCAGTGATTGGTCCCTCCTGACAATATGTCCGAAGTATGAGAGACGAAGTTTGGCCATCTTGACCTCCAAGGAGCACTCTGGCTGCATTTCTTCCAACATAGATCTATGTACTCTTTTGGCGGTCCAAGGCACTTTCAATATTCTCCTTCAACACCATAACTCAAAAGAATCAATTCTTCTATGGTCTTCCTTATTCACTGTCCAGCTTTCACATGCATATGAGGCTATTGAAAATAACATGACTTGGGTCAGGCTCACCTTAGTCCTCAAGCTGACATCTTTGCTCTTCAACACTTTAAAAAGGTCTTGTGCAACAGATTTGCCTAATGCAATACATCATTTGATTTCTTGACTGATGCTTCCATGAGTGTTGATAGTTGACCCAAGAAGAATGAAGTCCTGGACATCTATCTTTTCTACATTGATAAGAATGTTGTTTATTGGTCCAGTGGTGAGGATTTTTGTTTTCTTGACATTGAGATGCAATCCATACTGAAGGCTATGCTCTTTGATCTTCATCAATAAATATTTTAAGTTATCTTCACTTTCAGCAAGCAAGGTTGTATCATCTGAATATCGCAGGTTGTTAATGAGTCTTCCTCCAATCCTGATGCCACGTTTTTCTTCATATCACCCAGCTTCTTGGATTATTTTTTCAACATACAAATTGAACATATATAGTGAAAGAATACACTCCTGTCATACACCTTTCTTCTTTTTAAACCATTCAGTGTTCCCATGTTCTGTTCGAACAACTGTCTCTTGGTCCATGTACAGATTCCTCATGGGCACAATGAAGTGTTCAGGAATACTTATACTTCACAATGCTGTTGACAGCGTGTCATGATCCACACAACCAAAAGCCTTTGCACAGTCAATAAAGCACAGGTAAATAACTTACTTGTATTCTCTACTTTCAGCCTGGTGCCTTGTTCTTTGCCAATTCTTTCAATGCACCTTGGACTTCTCCCTTCAGTATCATTGGCTCTTGATCATATGTTACCTCTTGAAATGGTTGAACATCAACCATTTCCTTTTGGTACAGATAATCTATGTATTCTTTCCATCTTCCTTTTTTTTTTTTTTTAAGTTTTTATTGTGACCTTTGTGATAGTTTACATGGGAGAACATCAGCTTTACATTCATCCTATTGTATTTCATTTCATTGCAATGATTATAATCCACTCCATGCATCATCAAACAACCAAAGGATACACACCACAAGCCTGTCTTCCAGCCGTAATCACTCAGGCACTCTCCCTCCTTGTGTCCAGAGTCCCCAGCCATTCCATTTCTTCATGTCATCATCTCTGCCTCCATCTCCTGAGTCCTTGCTTCTCTGGATAGGATCACACACTCTGCTCTTCTCATTTGGTGGCCCCAGGAACCTCCACTCCTGGACTGCAAAATCTACCACTCCCCACATTTTGTTACAAAATATCTACCTGTACATTTCCAACCCTCACAGTGAGTTCTAATAGTAATTATTATTCACTATTGTACCACAAGAGTCTTATCTCCATCTCTTTTCATCAGCCTTGTCCTAATAGATTGGAAACCACTCAGTGGGGATTCTACCTTCCCCCACACCCTCTGGATCTAGGCTCCCAGTTGAAAGCTTGTAAGCCAGTCACTTCTTGCCTTTGTAGGCCCCGCATTTGGGGTAGCCAATGTCTAAGTTGCATGTCCCTATCAACCCTGTGTACCAAGGGGGTGGGAATGACCCTCTCTGTAAGATTTGTTCACTCTTTTGAACAACTACATCCATATGTATAGGTCAAGATCATCAAATTGTAGCAGATTACTCTTTTTTTCTTCTTTCTTCTTCTAGTCAAGTTCTGATCCTGCAGCCATCGAAGCCAGGTCAATTGGGTATTATCTACAAGTATGAGTGTTCTTGTGCATTTTACCTCACTTCATATCAACTGAATGCTTCACTCTCCACTCTAGTCTTCTGTGTCCATGACACTGTGTCTGGGCCCAGGAGTCTCCAGGTCTTTCCATACGGCTGGCCAACCAGGTCTCAACCCGAGTTGACAGGAGTCTATTGAGCGTGGTCGGACTTAGCTCACAACTTCATTGCTATTTCTTTCCCACTTCCCCTTATCGGTGACCGACATGGTCGGTCAGCAGTGTATGAGTCAGACCACATGCCTGGTCGTGTATTCCTCTCGAGGCTTAGTCTTGGAAGGGGGTTTGCTCTGAAGGGAACAGACCGCTTGCCTTGATGGGTCTCAGGCAGTCAGCTTGTTTGTTCTTGTAGTAGTCAATCAAACTGCTGTTATTCTTTTTGATTTTTCCTGCTGGTATTTCTTTCAAGAACTATCTGTTCTTCTAGCCACCCCAG
>NW_006408627.1:1386676-1387348 GCF_000296735.1 Chrysochloris asiatica
TTCTTACTTGGACATTTTCAGTATTTAGGTGCATATGATTAAATTAATGTATGCTTCTGTGTTGTTAAGCTTACTGAGTGTCTCATGGTGGATGTGATCTGGAGATAGGTTTCCCTTTTCACATATAATGCCTAGAAGCTGTTATTGGCTCCTGTGTTGATGGTAGAATATTATTGGGTATGGTTGTAGCTTGGCTATTTGCCGTCTCTTCTTGGGTAATGTAGGGAGAGAAAGCTCCCACTCCCAGGAAAAAAGTGAGATCACAAGGACCAAAACCAGAAACAATATAAAAGCAGAGATAAAAACCAGCACTCAAAAACAAAAATAAAACCATAACCAACTGACCAGTAGCCTTTTCCTGCACAGGTCAGTGTGCATGCACAGTAAAAACGTCCAGCAGTGGGTGGGGTGTCTACTCACATAGGCCCTTCCTCTAGTCACCACCATGGAGGTGCGCAGATATATATTGAGAAAATAATGGGAAAAGTTTGTCTACTGTTTTTATCTCTGAAGGTCAGTTAGGTATCTGCATGTGCACACCATAATTCTCAAAATAGTTGTGTCCTTGTGTGTGTAGTAGTTGGTGTTGGCTTTTGTCTTTTATGTTGGGGTTTTGCAGTATGTTCATATGGTTTGTCTGTATGGCCAGACCTGCTTTTCTTGCTGGGTAGG
>NW_006408627.1:1390163-1392217 GCF_000296735.1 Chrysochloris asiatica
CAAGATGCCTCTCAGTGGGCTTGAACCTTCAATCTTTCAGTTAACAGCTAAATGTGTTAACTATTTATACCACATAGAGAGTCCCTGTCAGTGTAGAACAGTGTTTAAGAGGGAAGGCCCTGGAAGCAGACTTCCAGGGTTTGAAACTAAGCACCCCCTTATTATTAACTATGTTTCAGTTTCCTCATTTGTAAAATGGACATGGTCATATAAGAATTAAATGCATTAACACCTTATAAGGTTAGGGTCTGGAATATAGTAGGTACATGTACCTATTAATTGCTAGTTATTTTTAAACACCAGGTTTTTATCTCTAAAGCTTTTATTTTCTTTCCTTTATTATAAGTAAAAAAATAAACCCAGTTGATACAGTTGTGAAAATTTAATGAAATTAATATATGGGAAGCACTTTGAACAGTGTCTTGTTGTGTGTCATCAAATTGATTTCAACTTATAGAGGTCCTATATAACTGCTCCAAAGGGTTTTCAAGACTACGATCTTTATGTTCTTTAGATATATTATCAGGAGGGACTGGTCTCTGGAAAAAGTCATGCTAGAAAAAGTGGAAGATCAGAGACAAAGAGGAAGACTCTCAACAAGATAAATTGACACAGTAGCTCAAGAATAGCAAAGATTCTGATGATGGTGCAGGATCTGACAATATTTCATTCATAGGATCACTATCAGTTGGAACCAACTCAATGGCACTCACAAAAAATGGCACCAAACTATCTCAACTACAGTATTCTACTTGGCTCCGTTTGATAATTATTGCAATGGCCACACAAAACTCAGACATCATATTCACAGTTATGGAGTTTATTAGGGAAGATAACAAGTTTAATTCAGGGTCAGAAACGCTCAGGGCACAGTTGTTCCAATCAGTACAACCTCTCCTCAGTAATGCCTACAGGCAGCCTTCTCTTTGACCCTCCAATGTTACAAAGCTCTTTTAAGGCTGCCAATAAATGCCCATAGGGCATGCCAATCCACCGTAAACTTCAGCATCAAGGCTCTTGGTTCTAGCTCCAAGTATCAGAAAATCTAGCTCCCTGATTTAAGTGCTTAGAAGCAGCCCACTCCACAAGCAAGCCACCTGCCCAAAGTCACTCAGCTTACTTCCTCTGTGGGCTAGGAGGCCCATTGCTCTCTCTGTTTTGTGCTCTGGTTCTGGGCTCTGTTGCATCTCCTCTGTGCTTCTCCAGTGCCACAGTTTTCTTCCTTTGGATCAAGGAGATTTGAAGTGCAAGGATCCTACAGACCAAAGGACATGCTCCACTCCTGAGTCTTTTTCTTTGATGATAGTGATACCCCAATTCCTGCTTCTGAAGTGACTCATCTAATCATGTTAGAGTACACGAAAGCCAAAATATGACCTTGAATTTAGAGATCATTTTAAGAGCAGAGTTGATGCATTAGACACTAATGAGTAAAGATCAGAAGAGTAGTGGGATGACATCAAGAACATCATAAAGGAAGAAAGCAAAAGGTCATTAAGAATACAAGAAAGAAGGGAAAGACCAAAGTGGAAGTCAGAAGAGACTATGAAACTTGTTCTCCAGCATAGAGATGAAAAGTCAAATGGAAGAATTGAGGAGGTAGAAGAGATAGAAAGAAAATTTCAAAGGGAAGCTTGAGAAGACAAGGTCAAGTATTATAATGAAATGCACAAAGACCATAGTTAGAAAGCCAAAAGGGAAGAATACACTCAGTGTTTCTCAAGCTGAAAGAAAAAAGAAAAAATTCAAGCCTTGATTTGAAATATTGAAGGATTCTAAGGGAAAAATATTGAATGATGAAGGAAGCCTCAAAAGATGATGGAAGGAATATACAGACTCACCATACCAAAAAGAAAAGGTTGGTGATCAAACATTCAAGAGATAGCATATGATCAAGAGCCAGTGATACTGAAGGAAGAAGTTCAATATATATTGAAGGCATTGACAAAGAACAAGGCTCTGGAAATTGATGGAATACAATTTGAAATCTTTCACAAACTGAGGTGGAACTGGAGGCACTCACACATCTCTCCCAAGAAATTTTGAAAACAACT
>NW_006408627.1:1392562-1403880 GCF_000296735.1 Chrysochloris asiatica
AACACTTAATTTGGTTCATCAGGAATCTCTACCTAGATCAAGAGGGAGTCATTCAAACAGAACAAGAGGACAATGAATGGTTTAAAATTAGGAAAGGCATGTACCAAGGTGATAGTCAGTCTCTCACTATACTTATTCAATTTGTATGCTCATCACAAAATCTGAGAAGTTGTACTATATGAAGAAGAAAATGACATCATGATTGAAGGAAGATGCATTAACAACCTGTGATATGCAGATGATACAACCTTGCTTGTTGAAAGCAAAGAGAACTTAAAATAGTCACTGATGACGATCAAAGGTGCTGTACCTCAATGTAAAGAAAACAAAAGTCCTCATCACTGGAACAATAAATAACTTCATGATGAATAGAGAAAATATTGACGTTTCAAAATCTTCATTTTGCATGGTTCCACTATCAAGACTTATGGAAGCAGCACTCAAGAAATAAAGTGACATATAGCATTAGACAAATGTGCTGCACAAGACCTTTTTAAAGTGTTCAAGAGCAAAGATGTCAGTTTGAGGATTAAAGTGCACCTGAATGAAACTAAAGCATTTTCAATACCTTCGTATGCATGTGAATGTTGGACAAGGAAGACCATAGAATAATTGGTGCATTAGGTTATGGTATTGGTGAATAATATTAAAAGTACAGTGGACTGCCAGAGGAATAAATAAATCTGTGTTGAAGAAGTACAGCCAAAATGCTCCTTAGAAGCCAGAATGGTGAGACTACATCTCTCATAATTCGGACATATAATCAGGAGGGATCAGTCACTGGAGAAGGACATCATACTTGATAAAGTCAGCAAAAAAGGAGAAGACCCCCAGTGAGATGGATTGACATAGTGGCAGCAGCAATGGGCTCAAGCTTAACAACAATTGTGAGGATCATACAGAACCAGACAGTGTTTTATTCTGTTGTGTGCAGGGTGGCTATGAGTTGGCTCATAACTGTAACAAAGGGTTCCAGCTTTTAATAATCACAGATAGCCCTGCTAATGACCTATACCTAATCATATAATCCTGTAGGCATCTTTCCCACCTTTTCCTACTAGACCCACTAGGACAAAAATGTTGTTTGATGGGAATTTACAAAGACTATGGATAGCAATGACATTACATGGTTCACAGTACCACAATATTCAACGATAACAACAACAATAATAGACCCTTACAGGAGGAGAATGTTGTATCTTTTCCCCACAGAGCATTGGTGGGTTTGAGCTGCTGATAGCACCATCAGGGTTAACTTGAGCAATGACTAGCACATTTTAAGTGCATTGTAAGTAAAAGTTATTATTTTTCTATTTATCATAAGTTTATTCAAATAATGAAAACCGTCTATTCTTAGTTTCTGTGGGTTAGTGCATTGCACTGCAAAGTAGGTTTGAACCTCAAGGTCAGTGGTTCAAGCTTACCAGCTGCTTCTTGGAAATCTTATTCAGGGTCACTATGGGTTGGAACTGACTCAATCACATTTAACAACAACAACAACAACGTTCTTAGTTTCTAGAAATTAAAAAAACATTTTGTGTTTTATTTTTTAGTCTTCTCTTTTACTAGGCAATGCAATTTATTTTCTTATTTTTCTGTGATAGCATGGTAGGATGGAGGGTGGAAGGAGGGTAAACATTTACTGTGAAAAATTGCAAGTAAGTGCTTAAGTGGAAGTGCTTTACATGGTCCTGGCAGTTTCTGGTTGCTGGAAATATGGGCTCACAGGGTTTACATCAACACCTCAGAGAAGGACATTATGATCGGTAAAGTGGGGGGTCAGAGTAAAAGAGGAAGACCCCCAATGAGATGGATTGGCACAGTGGCAGCAGCGATGGACTGAGGCGTAACAATAATGGTGAGGTTGGTGCAGGACTGGGCAGTGTTATGTTGTGTTGTGCACAGGGTCGCTATGAGTTGGTACTGACTCGATGGCACCTAACAACAGCAACAACAACCTCAGAGTAGAATACATGATGTGACTTAGCCATTCTGTACCTTCTTGTGCTATATGCCTCTTTATTATTCAGAGAATTAGCTTACTCCCAGATTGTAGTGTTTGCTGCCTCAAACAGCTATTAGCAATCTGTTGAAAAGATGTTAATAAAAGTAATCAATAGAGCAAAGAGAGATGAACCATTGAAGAGAATATAATTAGATGTTAGAAGTCACCTCAAATATATTGTGGTTGCATACTTATAGAACTTTCTTGCTAATTTAATGTTAGTTAAATAATAGGTAGACCAATTTTAAAAAGTTTATGCCAGATAGTGAAAACTGAGTATTTCTTGAATGAATAAATGAATGACATGATTATAAAACTGCTTACTAACATTGATTACATACTATTCAGAGAAAACCAGTTAAAAGCTATGCTTTGATTATTACTAAGAATGAAAAGAAGGGTGTTTTCATCACTGTGATATATCTGTCAGAGCTGTTTGTACAAATGCTTAATGCATTTCATAATAGTGGTCCAATGGAATTTGTAATTTGAAGACCATGGATATTGAATTAAGAGAGTAATCTGAGTATTAGTATTTGAGATCTAATCGAATTGAAATGTCAATCTATCGCAATGCTTTGCAGTCGTTTGCCATTATATTTGATTATGCCATAAAGCTTTATTTGCTTCTAAGTTTTGCAGTGAAAACAGTACTAGATTTAGAATCAAATAGATCTAGACTCATGGACAGCATATACTAGATGTACCATTCACATATACTACAATGGACATAGCTCTCCTTGGAATCATGCAAAGCAATGACCTTGCCTGAGTTCAAATCCTTACTCTGCTCCTACTAGCTATATGACATAAGGCAAGTAAGTGAACCTTTCTGAATTTCAGATTCCTCTGCTATTGAATATGAGTACAGTGTCGATGATTGTGCCTTGTTTATTTTATGTGATTTTTCCATATTGTTATTTGTTAATTAATTGTGGAAAGGCATTGATCCTTTGTCTTGGTGAGTAGAGACACTTTTTCATGTAGATATTTTGTCCTTGTATGAGGCAGCTTTGCTTAGTGTAGCAGTTAAGCACACAGGTCACCTCAGTTCTCTTTTTGACTCTGTTACTTGTTGTTAGTTGTCATTTATTTGCATCTGACTCATGGTGACCCTATGTACAACATAATGAAACATTGACTATTTCTGTGTCATCTTCCAAACAATAAAGTCAAGCACAAACATTGTTATGCTTGAATCTATTGTTGTGGCCATAATGTAGTTCTTTCTAGCTTAGGAAGTTCATCTTCCAGCACTATATTAGATAATGTTCTATTATGATGCATAGCATATTTATTGACTAATTTTTGTAAGTAGGTTGTCAGAACTTTCTTCCTAGTATGTCCTAGTCTGGAAACTCCACTGAAACTTATTTATCCTGGGTCACTGAACGGAATTAAGAAATACTTCAGTCACCAAAGTACAATGAGCAACAGATGGGCTATGATATGGGACCAAGTTGTTGTTAGGTGATATTGAGCTGGGTCCAACTTAGTGACCTTATGCATAACAGAATGGAATACTGTTTGGTCCTGAGCCTTCCTCATAATTGAAACTATGCTTGAGTCCATTACTGCTGCCACTGTGCCAATTCATCTCATTGAGGGAGCTTCTTTTTGGCTAACTCTCCACTTTACCTAGCATGTCCATCACCAGGCACTGGTCCCTCCTGACATGTCTGAAATATGAGAGAAGAAGTTTGGCCATCCTGGCTTCCAAGGAGCACCCTGGATGCACTTCTTCCAACACAGATTTGTTTGTTCTTTTGGCAGCCCATGGTACTTTAAATATTCTCCTCCAACACCATACCTCAAATGCGTCAATTCTCCTTTGATCTTCCTTATTCACTGTCCAAATTTCACATGCATCTGAGGTTATTGAAAATACCATGGCTTAGGTCAGGTGCACTTTAGTCATCAAACTACCATCCCAGCTCTTGAGCAGTTTAGAGAGGTCTTTTGCAGCAGGTTTGCCTAACATGTTATGTCGTTTGATTTCTTGACTACTGCTTCCATGAGTGTTGATAGTGGATACCACCAAAATGAATTATTTGAAAACTTCAGCCTTTTCTCCATTTATCATGATGTTGTTTATTGATCCAGTGGTGAGGTTTTAAATTTTCTTTATATTGATGTGAAACCTATATTGAAAACTGGTCTTTGATCTTCATCAGCAAGTATTTTAATTCCTCTTTGCTTTCAACAAGCAAGGTTGTAGCATCTACAGATTGAAGGTTGTTAATGAGTCTTCTTCCAATCCTAGTGACATATTCTTCATATAAACCAGCTTCTAGGATTAGTTGCTCAGCATACAGATTGAGTAAGTATGGAAAAGGGGGCACACATTTCCTGATTTTAAACCATTTAGTATCCCCTTGTTCTTTTCAAATGACTGCTTTGTGGACTATGTACAGGTTCCTGATGAACACAAATAAGTGTCCCGGAATACTCAAACTCTGTAATGTTGTCCATAGCTTATTGTGATGCACACAGTCAGAAACCCTTGTATATTCAACAAAGCACAGGTAAACATCTTTCTGGTATTCTTTGCTTTCAGCCAAGATCCATCTGATGTCAGCAATGATATCCCTTGTTCCATGTCCTCATCTTAATCCTGCTTGAACCTCTGCCAGTTCCCTGTCAATGTATTGTTGCAGCCATTTTTGAATTATCTTTAGCATACTTTTACTTGCATGTAACTTTAACGATATGAGTGAGTGCCTTCAGCGTTTCAGTTTGTATTCCATCAATTCCCATGGCCTTCTTCTCTGACTATGGCTTCCAAGTACCATGGATTTCTTCCTTCATTACTATTGACTCTTGATCATATGCTATGTCTTGAAGTGGTTCAACAGCATTCATTTCTTTTTGCTACAGTGACTCTGTGTATTACAAACATTTTCTTTTGATGTTTTCTGCATCATTCAATAATTTGTCCATAAAATCAATATTTCAATATTTCAAGTAGAGGATTTAATTTTTTCTTCAGTTCCCTCAGCTTGAGAAATGCTGAGTGTGTTCTTCCCTTTTGGTTTTCTAACTCAAGGTCTTCGCACATTTCATAATAATTGGCTTTGTCATTTTGAGCTGCCCTTTGACATTTTCTGTTTAGCTCTTTTACTTCCTCATTTCTTCCCTTTGATTTCAGATCCATAAGCTGGAGAACAAGTTCCAGAGTCTTTTCTGACATCCTTTTTGGTCTCTTCTTGTCTTTCTTCCTGAATGATGCTCTTGATGTCACCCCACAACTCTTGTGGTTTTCAGTCACTAGTGTCTAATGCATCATATCTATTCTTGAGATGATCTCTGAATTCAGGTGGGATATGGAGTCCTGGTGTGATACTGTGGGCTAATGCATCAGACTGCAAAGTCATTTGAACTGCAAGGTCTGTGGTTCAAGCTCACCAGCTGCTCCTTGGAAACCCTATATGGGGTCACTACAGGTTGGAATGAACTTGACGGCATTTAACAACAACAACAACAACATGTCAATGTAAAATTTTGGCCCTTGTGGATCTGTTTTAGTTTTCTTCCACTTCTGCCTGAACTTGCATATGAGCAATTGATGGTCTTATACATAGGCTACCTCTGTCCTTAGGGAGCTCTGATAGCATAGTAGTGATGAGTCAGGTCAGCAATTCAAAACTACCAGCTGTTTGGTGGGAGAAAGATGAGGCTTTTTACATCTGTGAAGATTTATAGCTTTGGAAACCCTATGCAGGGTAGCTATGAGTTTGAACCGACTATATGGCACATAACCACCATTACCACCACCACCACTAAGGAGCTCTGGTAGTGTAGTGTTTATGAATCGGGCTGCAAACCTCAGGGTCAGCAGTTCAAAACTACCAGATGTTCGGTGGGAGAAAGATGAGATTTTCTGCTTCTGTAAAGATTTACAGCCTTGGAAATCCTGTAAAGGGTCACCGCTCTTAGTCAAAACCAACTCCATGGCACGTAACCACCACCACCACCACCCTTGGCCTTTTTCTGGAAGATGATAAGAAGTTTTTTTTACTGTCTCTTCCCACAGATATAGTCAATTCAATTTCTATGTGTTCCAGCTGGTGATGTCCATGTGCAGGAATTGTTTATGATTTTTAAAAAAGGTCTTTGAAATGAAGAAGTCATTGGTTTTGCAAAATTGTATTATACGATCTCTAGAATCATTTCTATCACTGAGGTCTTGATTGCACATTTGTTTCATCAATTTCAGACTGAAGAAGTTGGTAGAATTCTTCAATTTCCTCATTGCTGGCTTTAGTGCGTTTTGCCTAAATTTGAATAATAGTGGTATTAACTGGTCTTCTTTGTAGCATATGAATATCATCCTATCACAGACAAGCATTATACTTCAAGATAGATATTGAAATGACTTTTTGATGATGAATGTGGCACTATTCCTCCTCAATTTGTTACTATTTGATTGTCAGATTCAAAATGCCCAATACCAGTTCATTTCAGCTCATTATTGCCTCTTTATGCCTTCAATTTCATCCATGACAACTTCTAATTTTCCTAGATTCATACTTTGCACACCCCATGTTCTTATTATTAATGGATGTTTACAACAGTTTCTCCTCATTTTGAGTTGTGCCCCACCAACAAATCAATGTCCCCAAAGCTTACTCCATTTATGTCATCACAGTCAACTCTACTTTGAGGAGGCAACTTTTCCCCAGTTGTATTTTGAGTGCCTTCCAACCTGAGGAGCTCATATTCTGGCACTATGTATCAGTTGTATATATCAGGTTTGCCTGTTTTCTAGATTGTTACTTTCATGTGCTTTGATTAGGGATCCAAGCAAATGAAGTAGTCCACTTCTCCTTCTTTCTAGTCTATCTTAGTTTGAAAACTCAGCTGAAACCCTTCAACCATGGGTGTGCTCTGCTGGTATTTAAGATACCAGTGGCATAGGTTCCAGCATCACAGCAACATGCAAACCACCACAGTACAACAAATTGACAGATGAGTGAAAGCATCTGGTTTTATGTGAGTTGAATAACTTCTTCCTGCTGTTGTTTCTTCTGTAAAATGTGGGAAATAGTAGTGCCAAATTCATCAGGTTGTTATAAGGATTAAATTAATTGCATGTATAAGGTATTTGGAGTACTGGTGTGGTGGTGTATGATAAACACCGCACTGCTAACAACAAGATCGGTAGTTTAAACCCACCAGCTCCATCTTGGAAACACTATACAGCATTGCTATGAGTCAGAATTGACTCAAAGGTGCTTAACAAACAAAACAAGCAAGGTGCTTGGAAGAGTAACTGATAAATAGGTATACCTTGGAGTTATATCACCATAATAAAGTGATTATCGCAAAAAAAAAACAAGCCTCATAAATTTTTGGTTTTCCAGCACATATTGAAGTTACATTTATACTATGCTTAATATTAAAGTATGCCTATTGACACTCTAATCGGGCTGCAAACCTTAAGGTCAGCGGTTCGAAACAACCAGCTGCTTCGCGGGAGAAAGATCAGGCTTTCTACTCCCGTAAAGATTTACACCCTCGGAAACCCTGTACAGGGTCGCTGTGGGTCGGAACCGACTCGACAGCACTTAACAACAACAACAACATTGACACTCTGGTAGCGTAGTGGTTACGAATCGGACTACGAACCGCAAGGTCAGCAGTTCGAAACTACCAGCTGTTCCACGGGAGAAAGATGAGGCTTTCTGCTCCCGTAAAGATTTACAGCCTCGGAAACCCTGTACAGGGTCGCTATGAGTCGGAACCGACTCCACGGCACATAACAACAACAACAACAACAACAACATTGACATTGTGGGTTAGGCATTGGTCTGCTAACCATTAGATCAGCAGTTCAAATACTGGCCAGCTAATCCACTAGAGATAGATGAGGTGGTCTGTTCCTGTAAAGATTTACAGTCTCTTAGGATTGATATGAGATGGAATCTACTTGTAGAGTATTTTTTTGGGGGGTGGGAGATGGGTAGCTCTGGTGTCACGAGGTCAGCAGTTTAAACCCATCAGTTGTTCTGTAGGAGAAAGATGAGGCTGTGTGCTCCTACAAAGGGTTACAATCTCAGAAACACAATGGAGCAGAGTTCTGCTCTGTCTATCGGGTCACTATGAGTTGGAATTGACTCAGTGACAATGGGCTTTTGGGATATTCTATTAAGTGTACAATAGACGAATTGGGCTGCGAACCTTAAGGTCAGCAGGTCGAAACTACCAGCTGTTCCATGGGAGAAAGATGAGAATTTCTGCTCCTGTAAAGATTTACAGCCTCAGAAACCCTGTACATGGTCGCTATGAATCGGAAACGACTCCATGGCACATAACAACAACAACAACAAGCATTATAAAAACATTTAAACTGTTGAGAGAATTACCAAAATGTGAGAGACACACAAATGAAGCTCATGCTATTGGAATAAGACTGTGATAGACTTGCTCCATAAAAGATTGCCAACAACTTTCCATTTGCTAAAAAAAGATTATCTGAGAAATGCAACAAAGCTGAGAGAAATAAAATGGGATGTGCTTGTATATTCAGCTCCATGTAGATATTTGTTAACATAAAGTTCTGATGCAAACTCAAAGAGCTGTTGTGGTTGTTAAGTGCTGTTGACTTGGTTCCAACTCATAGTGACACTGTTTAGCATTTCTGAGGAGCAGCTGGTGAGTTGATTCAAGCTGACCTTGCAGTCCAGTACATTAACCTGCAGTGCCATACCTGGACTGTTAAACAGCTGTAGATTATTTCTTAAAAAAATTAGTAGTAAAATTGTTTTGTATTAATAAAAAAAGCTGTTTCAATTAATAGTGTTGTCTTGTTTCATCATCAGAAGAGCATAAAATTTGAACTATTTTGCTTGTTTTTGATGGAAATTCTCATTCTGTCCAAATTCAAGAATGAATTAAAGAATATGGTAGATAGAGTTATGGTGTGAGTGTGTGAACATCAGACAAAAATAAAAATAAATAACCAAGGGAATTAATGCTCTTTCTTTTTAATTGAGGTATAATTCTTGTTTGGTGCTATCAAGTTTGTTCCTACTGGTATAGATGCTATGCACAACAGAATGAAATACTGCCTTGTCTGGCACCTTCGTCACAATTGTTATGTTTGAGCCCATTGTTGCTGCCATTGGGTCAGTCCGTCACGTTGGGCCTCTTCCTCTTTTTTGTTGGTATTCCACTTTACCAAGCATGATGTTTTTCTCTAGGGACTGGTCCCTCCTGACAACATGTCCAAAGTAAGAGAAATTAAGTTTCACCATCCTTACCACTAAAGAACATTCTGTCTATTTTTCCAAGAAATGTGTTTGTTCTTCTGTCAGTCTATGGTACTTTCAGTATTCTTCACTAGCACCATAATTCAAATGCATTGATTCTTCTACAGCTTCCTTATTTGGCATACAAAAGAGGCAATTGAAAATACTGGGATTTGGGGCAGGCACTTTTATCTTCAAAGATAACATGCACGTTCACTTTTTACAGAAGTAGTTTGCAACAGATTTGCCTTATTTCTTGACTGTTACTTTCATGTTCTTTGATTGTAGATCCAAGCAAAATGAAGTCTTTGACAACTGCAATCTGTGTTCTGTTTGTCATGTTACTTATTGATTCAAATGTGAGGATTTTCTTTTTGAACTTTTACTGTGAATTGAGTGAAGGTTTACAGAGCAGATCATCAATTTTACATTCAACAAAGCAAATACTTTGTTTCATGTCAATGATTATAGACCCTTCTGTGTAGCATCTGTTACCCCACTTCTCTGTGGTTCTTGTTTCCTTTCAGCTGTCTATTCCAACCCGTCTGAATTTTGTCCTTAGGTAAATGCTGCCCTTTTGATCTTGAATGGTTGCTCATTCCACACTGTGTATATCTCACTAATGTTGTTTTTGTTAGGTGCTGTGGATTCAGTTCTGACTCATAGCTCTCTTGTACAGGGTTTCAGTGGAGCAGCTGGTGGGTTTGAATCATCAACCTTATAGTTCTCAATCTAGTGCTTATCTTACGGTGTCACACCTGTTTGGCTGGACATTGAGCCACATGGATGAATTCAGTTCCAGAACTGAAGTGTGAATGAGGCTCCATTGTCTCAGGTTCTTCCAGTTTCTTTCTAATCATAAAAACTGGTTTTAGGATTTCTTTTTTATATTGAGGTACAATCCATACTGAAGACTGTAATCTTTTATTTTAATTAGTATTTCAAATCTGATTCAAGCAGGCAAAGTTGTGTTGTCTGCATATTTCAGGTTTTTAACCCACATTCCTCCAAGCCTAATGGCACACATTCTTCTATATATAATCCAGATTTTCAGATTTTTTTGCCCAGTATATAGACTCAATGAATACAGTGACAGAATACAAGCTTGGGGCACACCTTTTTTATTTGACACCATCCAGTATCTGCTTGTTCTGTTTGAACAACTGCCTCTAGGTCTATGCAGTTTCCTTTTGAGTAAAATTTAATGTTCTGGAATACCCATCCTGTGCAATGGTATCCGTAGTTTGCAATGATCCACAAAATCTAATGCCACTGCATAGTTAATAAAGCACAAGTGAACACTTTCCTGTGAGTTAATGTGCTGGACTTCAAGGACAGTTTGAATGGCAAAGTTGTCAGTTCAAGTTCACCAGCCATTCCTCAGAAACCCTATATAGGGTTACTATGAGTCAGAACTGACTTGACAGCACCTAACAACAACAACAATGTCTAGGATGGAGTCATTGTGTGTCACTGGGAGATAAAGCACTGGAGCAAAAGGTCAGTTTGAACCACAGGTTGTTGGTTCAAAGTCACCAGCCACTCTTTAGAAACCCTATGTAGCGTCTCGATGAGTTGGAACCAACTCGATAGCACTTAACAACAACAATATCTAGGATATCAATTTTTTTTGTACTCCATTTCATTTTTGACACCTTCCAATTTTCCTAGATTTATACTTCATATATTCCACATTCTGATTGTCAGTGTATGTTTGCAGCTCTTTCTTCTAATTTTAAAGTGTGCCTCATCAGTAAATGAAAATCCTGAAAACTTTGTTTCATCTACATAGTTAGGGTCAACTGTACTTTGAGTAAGCTGTACTTCCCCATTCGTGTTTTCAGTGCCTTCCAACCTGGGGGCTTATCTTCTGGCACTATATCTGACAATATTCTGCTACTAAGAAAGCCAAAAAGGAAGAACACACTAAGCATTTCTCAGGCTGAGGTAACTGAAGAAAAAATTCAAGCCTCGAATTTCATTATTGAAAGATTCTCTGAGCAAATTACTAAATGATGCAGAAAGCATCAAGAGTAGATGGAAGGGATACACAGAGTCACTGT
>NW_006408627.1:1408841-1410972 GCF_000296735.1 Chrysochloris asiatica
GCCAAGGTCCATTCAATGGGAGAAGAAATAGTCTTTTTTAGAAATAACATGAGCCAAATTGCATATCCATTTGTAGAGAAATGAATCAGGATCCATACCTCGTACAATACACAAAAACTAACTTAAGAGAGATCAAAGACCAAATGTGAATGCTAAAACTATAAAGTTTCTAGAATATAATGGGAACAAAACTGGTGTTGTTAAGTTGGCTCCTACTCATAGTGACCCTATTAAAAAAAAACAGAATGAAACACTACCTGGCCATACATCATCCTCACAATTTTTGTTACATTTGAACCCATTGTTGTAGCCACTGTGTCCCATCTTGTGGACAGCCTTCCCTCTATTTTACTAAGCATGGTGTTCTTTTCAGAAGACTGGTCTCTCCTGCTAACATGCCCAAAGTTCATGAGACTAAATCTTGCCATTCTTGCTTCTAAGGAACATTTTGACTATACTTCTTCCAAGACAAATTTTTTGTTTTTCTGGCAGTCCATGGTACTTTCAATATGCTTTGCCAATTCAAATGCATCAGTTCTTTTCCAGTCTTCCTTATTCCCTGTCCAGCATTCACACACATATGAGGAAACTAAAAATATCATGGGTTGGGTCAGGTATACTTTAGTCTTCAAACTGACATATTTGCTCTTGAACACTTTCAAGAAGTCCTTTGCAGCAGATTTGCCTAATGCAATGTGCCTCCTAATGGTCTGACTGCTGTTTTTATATGTATTTTTTGAAGATACAAGTAAAATTAAATCCTTGGCAATTTCATCTTTTCTCTATTCATTATGATGTTGTTTATTGGTCCAACTGTGAGGATTTTTGTTTTCTTAATATTGAGTTTTAATCCATACTGAAGGTTGTGGATTTTCATTATCATCAGTAAGTGCTTCAAGTCCTCTTCATTTCCAGCAAGGAAGGTTTTGTCATCTGCATATTGAGAGTTATTACTGTTGTTGTTACATTCCATCAAGTTGGTAGCTACTCATAGCGACACTGTGCACAGCAGAAAAATATACTGCCTTGTCCTGGGCCAACCTCACAATTGTTGCTACGCTTGAGCCCATTGATTCTGCCATTTTGCCAATCCATCTAACTGGGGGTTTTCCTCTTTTTTTGCGACTCTCCACCTTACCAAACTTGATATCCTTCTCCAGTGACTGGCCCCTCCTGACAATATGTCTGAAGAATGAGAGATGAAGTTTGGCCATCCTGGCCTCCAAGGAGGACTCTGGATGCACGTCTTCCAATACGGATCTCTTGGTTTTTTTGGCAGCCCCATGGCACTTTCAATATTCTCCTCCAACACCAAACTCAAAAACATCAATTTTTCTACAGTCGTCCTTATTCACTGTCCAGCTTTCGCATGCATATGAGGTTACTGAAAATACCATGGGTTGCATGTACCTTAGTCCTCAAGCTGACATCTTTTCTCTTCAACACTTTAAACAGGTCTTGTGCAGCACATTTGCCTAAATCAAATCAGATTTTCATTTGATTTCTTGACTGCTGATTCCATGAGTGTTGATAGTTGATCCAAGAAGAATGAAGTCCTTGACAACTTCAATCTTGTCTCTGTTGATATGAATGTTGTTTATTGGTCCAGTGGTGAAGGTTTTTGTTTTCTTTACATTGAGATACAAGCCATACCAAAGGCTGTGCTCTTTGATCTTCATCAGTAAGTATTTTAAATCCATTTGTGGTGACTGAAAATACCATGGCTTGGGTCCCATGCATCTTTATTCCGAAAATGGCATTGTTGCTTTTAACACTTTACAGATGTCATTGTGCTGATGTAGTTTGGCAGTTATGTATTGATGTCGTTATATTTTATGATATGTAATCATCTGTACGATGTGATCTGATGTGATTAGCCAATCACATGGAGTGTCCTAAAGAATGTGGCCTTCATTCACTATATGTGGTCATTTCTACAAAGCTCATTGGTTTTCCTCACTCTGGATACTGCATACAGGTAATCATCATGTGACCTTTATTCTTGAGCTAGCCTGCTGCTTGACAATTGACAAATGCCAATTCTGGGATTTGTCAGCTTCCAGAGCTCTGTAAGGCAGAGTCTGCTATCTGACTTGCTTAACTTGGGTCAGCCCCTGCAACAATGAAAGTC
>NW_006408627.1:1411072-1411797 GCF_000296735.1 Chrysochloris asiatica
GAAAGTCGAGGCTTGAATTTTTTCTTCAGTTCCCCCAGCTTGAGAAATACTGACCGTGTTCTTCCCTTTTGGTTTTCCAACTCTAAATCTTTGCATAAAGAAGCTGAGAGGCCTACATAAATGGGAAAAGATCCCATGCTCATAGATTTGAAGAGTTAACATTGTGAAAATGTCAGTAATATCAAAAGTAATCAATAGATATAATGCAACCCCATTCCAAATCCCAACAACTTTCAGTAATGAAATGGAAAAACTTATCTCAGACTTTATATAGGAAGCAAAGAGACTATGAATAGCTAAAACAATAATGAAGAAGAACAAAATAGGAATCCTCACACCTTTTTTTTAAATCTCGAAACTTACTATATATTCATAATAATCAAACCAGATTGGTACAGAGCAAAGGAATAGAATTGAAAATCAGAAGTAAATTGAGTCATCTATTGGAGTCTTGGTGTGGCTCTGTGGGTTAATGCACCAGACTGCAAAGCCATTTGAACTGCAAGGTTGGCTGTTCAAGCTCGCCACTGCTCCTCGGAAGCCCTATACAGGGTCGCTATGGGTCAGAACTGACTTGATGGCATTTCACAACAACAACAACAACAGTCGGCTACTGATCTTTGACAAAGGGCCAAGGTCCATTCAATGGGAGAAGAAATAGTCTTTTTTAGAAATAACATGAGCCAAATTGCATATCCATTTGTAGAGAAATGAATCAGGATCCA
>NW_006408627.1:1411897-1419166 GCF_000296735.1 Chrysochloris asiatica
TCTTCATAAGTAAATGTTTCAAGTCCTCTTCACTTTCAGCAAGCAGAGTGACTGTACCAAAAGGAAATGGTTAATGTTCAACAGAGTCACTATACCAAAAGGAAATGGTTAATGTTCAACTATTTCTAGAGGTAGCATATGATCAAGAGCCAATGATACTAAAGGAGAAAGTCCAAGGTGCATTGAAGGAATTGGCAAAGAACAAGGCACCAGGAATGGATGGAATAAAAAATAAATTATTTCAAGCAAGTGAGCAGCACATGAGACACTCACACATCTATGCTAAGAAATTTGGAAGACAACTATCTGGCCAATTGATTGGAAGAGATCCAGACTTGTGCCCATTCCAAAGAGAGGTGATCCAATGGAATACGGAAATCATCAGACAATCTCTTTGATATCCCATGCAAGCAAAGATTTGCTAAAGGTAATACAGAAACAGCTCAGCTACCATCATACAGTGACAGAGAACTTCCAGAGGTTCAAGCCGGATTCAGAAGAGGTCGTGGAATGAAGGATATCATTGCTGATGTCTGATGGATCTTGACTGAAAGCAGCGACTATCAGAAAGATGTTTACCTGTGCTTATTGACTATGCAAAGGCTTTCAATTGTGTGGATCATGACAAGCTATGGACAACATTGCAAAGTATGAGTGTTCTGGAGCATTTAATTGTGCTCATGAGGAATTTGTACCTGGACCAAGAGGCAGTTGTTTGAGCAGAACATGGGAACACAGAATGGTTTCAAATTAAGGAAGGTGTGTGACAAGGTTACATTCTTTCACCATACTTATTCAACCTGTATACTGAGCAAATACTCTGAGAATATGGGTTATATAAAGAAAAACGTGGCATCAGAATTGAAGGAAGACTCATTAACCACCTGCAATATGCAGGTGATACAACCTTGCCTGCTGAAAGTGAAGAGGGCTTAAAACATTTACTGATGAAGATCCAAGAGCACAGCCTTCGGTATGGATTACATCTCAATGTAAAGAAAACACAAATCCTCACCACTGGACCAATAAACAACATTCTGATCAATGGAGAAAAGATTGAAATTGTTAAGGACTTCATTCTTCTTGGATCAACTATCAACACTCATGCAAGCAGCGGTCAAGAGATCAAATGACATATTGCATTAGGCAAATCTGCTGCACAAGACCTTTTTGAAGTGTTGAAGAGCAAAGATGTCAGCTTGAGGACTAAGGTACACCTGACCTAAGCCATGGTATTTTTAATAACTTCATTTGCAAGCGAAAGCTGGACAGTGAATAAGGAAGACCGTAGAAGGATTAATGTCTTTGAGTTATGGGGTTTGAGGAGAATATTGAAAGTGCCATGGGCTGCCAAAAGAACCAATAAACACATTTTGAAAGAAGTGCAGCCAGAGTGTTCTTTAGAGGCCAAGATAGTCAAACTTCGTTTCTCATACTTCAGACATATTGTCAGGAGGGACCAGTTGTTGAAGAAGTGTATCATGTTTGGTAAGGTAAAGGGTCAGAGAAAAAGAGGAAGCCCCCCAAGGAGATGGATTGGCCATGTGGCAACATTGATGGACTCAAGCATGGCAACAGTAGTGACATTGGCCCAGGATCAGGCAGTGTTTCATTCTGCTGTGCATAAAGTCACTATGGGTCGGTACCGAATTGATGGCACCTAACAAACAACAACAATTCATAAGGTTTCCAGCAGCTAACCATTCAGAAATCGTCAGCCTCTCCTTCTTTCTAGTCTGTCTTAGTATGGAAGTTCCACTGAAATCTGTCCACCATGGGTGATTCTGCTGGTGTTTAAAATACTGATGGTATTGCTTTCAGCATTATAGCAACACATAAGCCACCAAAGTATGATAGACTTACAGATGAGTCATAAACTGAGGTATAAAGAATGAAATTAAAGATACTCTTCATTATCATCATGGGTCCTTGCAAAGTCCCTCTCTCTAATTCTTGTTGTTAGGCAACTTACAACAACCTCATGTTACAGAATTAAATGCCTATAGGGCTTTCTAGGCTATAATTTATATGGTGAAGATGACCAAGACTTTCCCCTTTGGAGCCTGTTGGTGGGTTTGAACCACTAACCTTTTGACTAGCAGCTGAGTCTTTAACCAGTGCACTATCAGTACATGCAGTTCTTGTTTAGCCTTACATTAATGCAAGAAAAGGAGTCTTGGCAACCCTATAGTTACCCAATAAGTATTGGAATTGCTAACTGCAAGACTGGCAATTCAAACCCACCAGCAACTCAGCCATCTAAAGATGAGGCTTTCTGTTCCTGTAAAGATTTACAGCTTTGGAAATCCTATATAGAGTCACTGTGAGTCAGAATCAATTCCATAGGAGTAATTTTGGGTTTTAGTGCAGGAAAAGACTTAGAACATTTTCAGTGATTCAAGAGCTGCACAAGCAGGTTTTTAAATAAAGTTGATTATACCTAAGAATTTGTCACAAGTAGGGATTGGTTCACTCACTTCAAAGCGAGGGCAAATTTACAACGGTAAGTTAAAAATTATCTGCACTCTGGTTATATTAAAATGTCTGTCCACAGCATGGCTGATGATAACATTGAGTGTGCACATGAAGTGATTCTGTAGAATAGACAAGTGACAGTGGATTATTTGCAAATCAGCCATGACTGTGCCTATGAAATAATCCATGACAGACTTGGGTTTCAAAAAGTTTGTGCAAAACTGATGCCAAAACAACCATGGAAAAGCATAAACAGACATTTGGACATCTGCAAACAAAATTTGGAGTGATACTTTAAGGAAAATAAAAGTTTCTGTTAAAAAAAATGGTTACTGGTGATGAGACATGAATTCATCACTAGGAGCCTGTGAATAAACAGCAGAGTATGGAGTGGAAACATCCTTAATCACTGACCAAGAGAAAGTTCAAAAGTCAGCCATCACGTGGAAAATTAATACTTACAGTCTTCTGGGATTCTCAAGGACCAATATTAGAATACTATCAGGAAAAAAGTTTCAACAATCAACAGTGCTCTTTACAGTGAGATGCTCACTGAAGAGCTGAAGATTCAACTTTGAATCAAATGCAAGGAACTGCTACCTAAAGGAGTTGTGAAATTGCATGACAATGCATGTCTGGACACCTCTGCCCACACTGTTGACACTGCAAAAACTTCATTTTGAGATGTTAAAGCATCCTCCCTACGGTCCAAATCTTGTTCCATCTAACTTTCACCTGTTTGTTCCCCTGAAAGCAGCCCTTTGAGAAGGAAGTTTCACCTCTGATGAAGTGAAGACAGTGGTGCATTTGTGATTTGTAGCTCAGTCTAAAATATGCATTTTTTTTTTTTTTATATATAGATCCAATCCAAGCTTTATTAACAGAAAGCCAGCCATCTGGAGGACAGAGAGAATAGTTTCTCAAACTGTCCTGTCCATTTTGAGGAGCAGGCACATTATATAAAGTAAGTTACATTTGGATGTACACTTAACCTATTTTAACACCAAGATAGCATTTTCTGGAAAAAGAAAGACTAAAGCAGCAAACTTCTTCAAACATTCAACCTTTGTTGTTGTTAAGTGCCGTTGAGTCTATTCCGACCCATAACGACCCTGTATAGGGTTTCCAAGGAGCAGCTGGTGAGCCTAAACCACCAGCCTTGCAGTTCAAATGACATTGCAGTCTGATGCATTAGCCCACACTAGGACTTCTGTTCTATCTTTAGGGAAAAGGAAATAATCAGGCAAGAATCCTTCTCAAACATTCTACCTTTTAGGATCCATGTTGCTTAATTCCTGAGGTAACTATCTGGGTGGGCTTAAGCACATCCTGTTCTCCTCCTAGGATCATGAGGTTATCTTGGCTAATTTTTACACTAACTTCTCATTTGCAGGTACTTTATTTATCAAGACCTAAATGGAGTCCTGGTGTGGTGCTGCAGGCTAATGCGTCAGACTGCAAAGTAATTTGAACTGTAAGGTTGGTAGTTCGATCTCACCAGTTGCTCCTTGGAAACCCTATTCAGGGTCGCTATAGGTAGGAATCTACTCGACGGCACTTAACAACAACAACAACAATGGCGAAACCAACTCCATTTTGTTTAGGTCGGTAGATCTATGCTATCATTCCCCACTCTTATTTCTAGATTTCATTTCTTTGAAATTAGCTTCAAATGAAAATAGATACTTTGCTCTTGGGCATTGCTCCTTGGATTAAAAGAACTAAGTTTAGGTCATGAAAAGCAACAGGTTTTACAAAGGGTGATACAACAAGGTGAGCATTGAGTACAGCAACATATGAAAATTCCTATGACAATACAAACCCCCACTCTTAATGTGCATAGCCACCCTAGATTAGGTAACCAAAACAACCAGTTTTTCGGTATCTGCTCCAAAGAATACCTTATTTTGCTGAATGTTAGAAATGATTGCTTTAACATGCTCCAGTTTTTGTTCAATTAATTTAAAATTGAGAGATTAAAACAGCACAGCCCTTTAAATTCCTCACATCCAAGATTATGTCATAGGAGCAAATAATCTATAGTAACCCTATTTTTCTATACTGCTTCCCTGGCTTGTTTCAGTTCTACACCTAGGGCAATGATTGTCTGGGAGGTGACATTAAGGGTCTTTACTATTATAGAGGCAAGTCTGTTGATTTCAACATTTAGGGTCATGACAATAGCAGGCATTATATAAAAAAGAGATAGAGTCACATGTTCAGTTGGACTGAGCAGATGTAGATCCATATGGAAGACAAGTGGGCGAGCACTAGCTCCCAGGTGACTTGGCAATAAAGTCTTTCAGTCAGGTCTTGTCCCTGGGGTAGAAAGGTGATGAATCTTCCAAAACACAGGCCCCACCCTTCTTTTCCTTGTAGAGTTAGCGGGGATGTAGGAGAAGGCCTTCATTCCACAGAGAAGGAACCAACCTGCTGGTAATTTTGCTATGGGTGCATTGGACTGGCAGGACCTGATTCTCACTATAATTCAGAGCTGAATTGGTTGCATTCATATAATGAAGGGACCTGCACTTGGAGGGTTGGAGAATAGTTCAGCTTGTTATGTGGGAACCCAGAACTCTGTCTTTCAAGCTACCATCAAAATAGGTTCAACAATGGGTACTGGGTGTTATTACTGTTCTCAGGAAACTTCTCAGTAGTGTCTTGGACTCATCTCCAGAGATCATTAAAGGTGAAGTCCAGTTCCATTATCTTTATATATGAGGGACACACCTGGCTGGAGCTGTGTTATAGAAGTACTAACACCAATCAGGGAGAAGATACAGGTTTGTTCGACACACAATTCCCCTTTAAACAGAAATCAGACACATTCATTACATGCTTTGGTAAATATATTCAAAAGTTTTCATCTGAATATCCAACCAGAGAAGATTGACAGTGCCTTAATCACAACTTGAGATCTGAGGAAGAATTCACGGTCCATTGTTCTCCAAGACCTCACTTGACTGGTGTGGTGAGTCTAGGCCCAGGAGTCTGAGAGCAATGGGGGTTATCAGCAGGACCTCCCAAGGTCTGGTCCATTTCTCTTCTAAGTGGGAGTCAGGTCCGTTTTCTACATTTTGAGCAGGACACTCTAGGCTGGAAGGGGTGCCGGTTACCTGTAGGAGAGGAAGCAGACATAGTCTTGGAATGTCAGATTGTTTTCATTTCTTAAAACAAAGTAGTTTTACAAACAGGCAATCTGACACAGCAGTTGAATAAATCAAGCTGTAAAATGGTACAATCATTTAAGGATCCTAAAACACTTTTAAATAAGGAAATATGAAAGCTTGTTCACAAGATAGACAAAGTGTATTGCAAAGCAAGGAGATTATGTTGATAAATGATGCATTTGTCTTTTCTAAAAGATAATTAAAATAAATTCTACAGCCAGAGTGCAGATAATTTTTGAATTGCCCTTGTATATAACATTAAAGTTGGATTTTAAAGATGATGGTACCTGCTCAAAGATGATGGTTGACTGCACTGCTTTGAGTGTGTATGGCTCTCCACAATCCTGCTAATAATCATCTCTTGGGGTCAGCCTCCTGAAAGGGTTCACTGTATTTCTTCTAAGTCTCCCATTCCAGGTCTCTGACCTGTAGTTTTTCCCATTCCAGTTACCAGATGAATCACCCATATTGTAAAAATTCTAGTCTTTTCCTATTTTACTTCATCACTATGACAGAACTGATTGGAGCCCTGCCTTAAAGGGCAAATAGGAGTTGTTTGTAGATCACATGTTTGTAACCCAGGGACTGCCTCTAATAAAGATCAGAAAAAAAATGAAACAAAAAAAATAGAAAGAATCAACAAGACAAGGAGGTGATTTTTTACGAGGATTGGTAAAATTGACAAGCCACTAGCCAAACTGACAAAGGAAAAAATGAGAAGACACAAATAACCAAAATAAATGAAATGGGTAATATTGCTATATAACCAACTGAGATAAAGAGGATCATAAAAAAATGTTTTATGAAAAATTGTACTCTATTTGAACATCTAGAAGAAATGGACAAATTTCTAGAAATGTACTAAACTAAACCAATAGAAGTAGAAAATTTAGGTAGACCCATAACAATAGAAGAAACTGAAAACTCCCAATAAAATAGGAATACAAGAGACATTTCTCAACATAATTAAGAGCATATGAGGGGACTTCAAGAGGTCTATGGAAAAATGGAAAGGAGCCCTGGTAGCATAGTGGTTATGAATCGGGTTGTGAACCGCAAGGTCAGCAGTTCGAAACTACCAGTTGCTCCGCTGGAGAAAGAAGAGGCTTTCTGCTCCCGTAAAGATTTACAGCCTCGGAAACCCTGTTCAGGGTTGCTATGGGTCAGAACTGACTTGATAGAACCTAACAACAACAGCAATGGAAAAATGGAATTAAAAGATAATGGAATTTTCCCACAAACTTTTTGAAGTCCCATCATGTGGCGCTGTAAGTTAAGCACTGGATTGCAAAATCGGTTTGAAATGCAAGATCAGCAATTCAAACTCTCCAATTGCTCCTCGGAAACACTATATAGGGTTACTATGAGTCGGAACTGACTCAATGGCATTTGACAACAATGACAGCTAACATTATTCTCACTGAAGAGAAATTAGAAGCATTCCTTTTGAGAACAGGAATGACATGAGGATGGCCATTATGAATACTCTTATTCAATATTATACTGGAAGGCCTAGTCAGAACAATATGTCAAGAAAGGGAAATAAAGGGTATCCAAATTGGAAAGGAAGAAGTAAAACTATTCCTATTAACCAATGACATGACCGTATACATAGAAAACC
>NW_006408627.1:1423301-1427678 GCF_000296735.1 Chrysochloris asiatica
AAGGCAGAGTCTGCTATCTGACTTGCTTAACTTGGGTCAGCCCCTGCAACAATGAAAGTCAGGAGAAGCCTCCAGAATGGTGCCTGGCACAGAGATTTGAGATTTGCCAGCCTTCCAAACTACAAACTGCATTTCTTTGAGATGAATCTCTTCATATGTATACATATACTTCCCTGGTTTTACTTCTCCACAGAACCCATGCTAAGATACTTGGTAAAGAAAATGAAAGACAACATATAAAAGAACAAAGTAAAGATGATCAGTCAATTTAAGAATCTAAATAATTTAGTCTTAGCAGATTAGGGCCAGTTCCCTAGTTTGTAGATAATTCTCCTTCTGTTGACTCTCTTCCTTTTTCTTTTTCTACCCTCCTGTTTGTTATTACCTGCTCATTAGCATTTGTATTAAATAGTAGTAAATAGGGGGAAAATCAATCAAGAATGGAGTGCCAATTTAAGTCTTGGTGTGTGAGGAGGTTGAATCTATTGGCAAAAATCAGATTATTTTTGGATTCTCTGTGGATATTATTTATCCAGGTTGTTTCTGAACTCAATACAGCCGATTATATTCTATAACATGACATCACTCTCAGCTAAAGATTTTTGGAGCATGACATATTTAAACTAAAACCTCTAGGTGATAAAGTTATTTAAGTAATTTCAATTTGAGGAGTGTTGAGATGATGTGAGTCTTAAAAACAAAGATTATACTTAAAATACATTTTGTTGTCTGCAGACATAGTATTTTTACCTCCTAGAAGAAGCTGCCAGGTATCATAGGAGATTCAACAGTTAGGAAAATAGACCAGGTTTGGTTCTCAGTCCTTTGTTGTGCCTTTAATCCACACAAGTTGAATTGTTGAGAGCTAACCAACGCGTTGCTCTTGAGTCAATTCCAAGTTATGGTGATCCCACACATGTTAGAGTGGAAAATTATGCTCCATAGGATTTTTATGGCTGATTTTAGGAGTAGCTCACCAGGCCTTTCTTCCTAGGTATCTCTGGGTGGACTCAAACTGCCAACTTTTCAGTTAGAAGCTGATAATGTTAACCATTTACACCACTCAGGGACTGCAGTTCTAATTTAGAGCGCACATCTTAAGCAATCATGGCCACTGCTCACTTTATACTCATAAATATCTTTATAAAGCTTCCATGATCTTTCTGTTCAGGGCTGAGGCTATTTCTTTCTGAATGATTATTGATCGACCATGCTCCCAGTGATTGAAGAGCTCCACGTTCAAGCAATGCTTTGAGGAATAGTCCCAGGGAGATAATGTGGGTTAGGGGATATCTAAGACTAGGTTCCATGGATAGGTCAGAAAAGGACACAGGGAGAGGCTGTGTCCTTGGTGGAGATGGGTTTGTGCTGAATTTGCAAAATGTACGAGTTCAGTGTCATCTGTTTTCAGTATTTCCTGAACAATTGATTTATTCCACATTATTAATGAACTTTGCAGCAGTTCTACTTGTCAAAGCCTACTCTGCAGGGGTCAATAATTCGAGGAAACCTGATGTTAGTGAATCTAGCTTAAGTGATTCTGTCATGCTAACTATTCAATATATCAGGACAAATGTCAGCTCCTTCCAATATGTTAATTCCTCTGATCCTATTTGCATAAACTACAGTCAATGAAATACAAATTCCCCCTCTAAGACAGTTAATGGAGATTTGTAAAGGATTTTTAATTTGCTTTTTTTGTGTCTATGTCTCCTCCAACATAATTCTTAAGGTGAAAAGGGACATGGAAAGAATATCACAGATTGGAAAAAGAATGTAAATTATTGAAAAAGTAAAAATATGGCAGACTATAGAATCCATAGGTTTCAAATTTAGTCTTTTCTAGAATTCTATGCACTTGCATTTACTGTTTATAAGTGGAGTCATTACTTTCTAAAGAAACTTTCTAAAGAAACATGGGTATTTTTGTTATTCTTGGAGTTGAATTTTAAGTTTCTTTGATTTCCTAAAGTAAATTACTAGTTCATTAGCTTCCCCAAAGGACTTTAAATCTGGGTTCCCCCTCTCTCCTACTAACCTACATTATCTCCCAGGGACCACTGGCATGTGATAGTAATGCTTATTTTAGGATCACCACTTTTTTAACTCTGAACTTCAAAGTGAATCAATAAATACCACCAATTAGGATGAAGAAATTATAATCTTTCCTTTGATGAAATACATAGTTACTTGTGTATGTTTGTGCAGGCCTCAAGATTGCTATTAATTTGGAGTTCTTTAATAAGTTTTCTTTTATCAGTTGCTTGTTACCTGAGATTAATTTGCTTCTACATCTGATTGTTTTTACTGTCTTTAACTGTGATTTTCATTCACACTGCAAACATCTCTCTTGTTTACTAATTTCCTTGTTTTGCAGTGTGGCTCAAAATTTTACTTCCTCATCCATAACCTTTACTACTTCTGGCATGGCACTGTGCAATAAGCACTGGATTACGAATCACATGATCAGTGGTTCAAACCCATCAGCTGCTCCTTGGTAACCCTATACAGGGCTGCTATGAGTCAGAACCAACTTGATGACACTTCACAACAACAACAACAATTTTATTCATGTAATCATCATAGAGACAGAAAAACAAGATAGACTTACAATGTTATTGTTGACATATGCTTATATAGTTTTATGCAACCACCCTCCTTCCTCAGCAGTCTTTGAGGTAGTTTTAGACTCTGGGTGAGATATAAATGGTGTACTTAATGGCAGTGAGTTCCACCACTCAACAAAGAGCAATATCAGCAATATGGGAATTTTCCATTTTTACCCAAATGCTTACCTGCTATCAGCCTGATGACCTATCCATTTACCTATTTATGTTTTTCTGGGTTAAAGATTAGTTTAATAAGGTTACCCAACCATTTTCTGTACCTAAGTTGCATTCTTTCTTCTTCCTTACCCTCAATTGATTTTGAAAATGCAGATATTAGTAGTCTACAAACGTATACGATAAGTTGTCGAGACCATCCATATTCCTCATTGCATAAAACTGGGATACATTTATTTTGCTCATTCACGTACTATGCTGTGGAGGCAAGAGTGTTTTAAGATATGTGTAGCAGTTGAAGCAGAGGATTACAAGACTAGAGTTCCAGTTAGCAAGTGTGCCATTTTTAGTTGGCATCTTAGTCAGCTCGGACTCATGATGAACTTATGTATAATAGAATGAAATATTGTCCAGTCCTATACCAACTTCATGATCATTGACATGGTATAGCCTATTGTTATGGTTGTTATGCCAATCCATCTCATTGAGGGTTTCCTTCGTTCCTCCTGACCCTCTACTTTACCAACCATGATCTTCTTTTCTAGTGACTGATCTTTTCTGATGATGTGTCCTATGTAAACAAGCTGAAGTTTTACCATCTTTGCATCTAGTGGACACTGTTGTCATTGTTGTCAGTGTTGTCGAATTGGTCCCAGTTCATAGTAACCTTATGCACAACAGAAGCAAACACTGCCTGGTCCTTCCCTGTCCTCACAATTGTTAAGGTTGAGCCAATTGCTGCTACCACTGTGCCAATCCATCTCGTTGTGGGGGGAGGGGGGGTATTCCTCTTTTTCGTTGGCCCTCCACTTTACCTAGCAAAAATGTCCTTCTCCAGGTACTGGTCCCTCCTAATAATATGTCCAGAGAATTAGAGATGAAGTCTTGCCATCTTGGCTTCTAAGGAGCATTCTAATTGTGTTTCTAAGGAGCGTTCTAACTGTACTTCTTCCAGCACACATTTGTTTGTTCTTTTATCAGCCTATGTTACTTTTAATATTCTTCTCCTAAAATGCATCAATTCTTCTATGGCTTTCCTGGTTCATAGCGACCCCATGCACAACAAATGAAACAATGTCCGATCCTGGGCCAACCTCACTACCGCTGCCACACTTGAGTCCATCAATGCTGAAGAGCAAAGATGTCAGCTTGAGAACTAAGGTGCACCTGACCCAATGCTGCCACCTGGCCTATCCATCTCGTTGGGGGTTGTCCTCTTTTTCTCTGACCCTCCATCTTACCAAGCATGATAGCCTTCTCCAACGACTGTTCCCTCCTGACAATATGCCCAAAGTATGAGAGACGAAGTTTGGTCATCTTGGCCTCTAAGGAGCACTCTGGCTGCACTACTTCCAAAACAGATCTATTGGTTCTTTGGGCAGCCCATGGCATTTTTAGTATTCTCCTCCTGTCGAGGTCCTATGTCGGGTTCTAGCCTCGACAAGGAAGTGTGGGTGTCACGAAGAAGGGAGATATGGCGGCGAAAGGGATAGAGACAGAGAGAGATGAAATATATACAAAAAAGACAGACACACAGAAATGATGCAAGCTGGCAGGTAGACAGATCTGCAAACATATTGCCTAGCATTGCCCA
>NW_006408627.1:1428461-1429708 GCF_000296735.1 Chrysochloris asiatica
GACAGGGTATGAGATCAATAAAAAAAAAAAAAAAAATCAATTGAGTTCTTTTCTACTAAAAGGAGAACTCTGAAGAGGAAATTAAGAAAACAATATCATTTACAATAGCACCCCCAATGATAAAATGCTTACGATTAAATGTAATCAGGGATTTATTAGACTTATACAAGTAAAAGACTGATTTATTTATTTTTATTATTGTTCAATACCTATTATATACAAGTTGATTTTGAGTACAATTATTAGAAGTGTTTCAAAATATTTTTATATGTGTTAATGAAAACTTAAAAGTTGATGACAATCAGATTTATAATTGCACACTCAGTTCTAGGGGTGAAATAATTCTTGCAATTACATAATGGTCCATGTATGTCTATCTCTTACACAATATTCCCCAATAAGAGCGTGTATTTCTCCTTAACATAGAATGGTTGCTGTTATAGAATGGTTGTCTTGACATTTTCCCTAGTTCATAAATTGATAGTGTTTTCTATTATCATCACTGAAAATTCATTCATCCTTTCAGTTCCAGTCACTATCTCCAATTATTAAGTGCATTTCACCATCCTCAAACTACAAACATTTGTGGAATTATTTATTTATTATTTATTCATTCATTCGTCCCCTTCTTTCTTCATTCCTTCCTCCCTCCCTCCATCCCTCCCTTCCTTCCTTCCTTCTTTCCTTCCTTTCTTCCTCTCTCCTTCCCTCCTTCCCTTCCTTCCTTTCTTTCTTTATTAAATTTTTATTGTGAATTGAGTGATAGTTTACATGGCAGAACATCAGTTTTACATTCATCCTATCATGTTTCATTTCATTGCAATTATTACGATCCCCTCCCTGCATCATCAAACAACCAAAGGGTATACCCTGCAAACCTGGCCCCCAGTCATCAGCATATAGCTCTTCTCCCTCCCTGAGTCCAGAGTCCCCAGCCACTCCATCTTGCCACGTCATCTCTGCCTCTATCTCTGGCATCACTACTTCTCTGGATAGGGTCCTGCACTCTACTCTTCTCCCTTGATGGTCCCAGGATCCTCCTCTCCTGGACTGCAAGATCAACCATTCCCCTCCTTTTGTTATACATCTACCTTTACATTTGCAACTCTCACAGTCAGTCCTGACAGCAATTATTCAATACTGAACCACAAGAGTCTTAACTCCATCTCCTTTCCCCAGCCCCATCCAGACAGATTGGAAACCACTCAATAGAGATTCTACATTCTCCCTCACCCTCTGGAACTAGG
>NW_006408627.1:1429808-1430359 GCF_000296735.1 Chrysochloris asiatica
TTGCACACCTTTCTTAATTTTAAAACATTCAGTGTTCCCATGCTCTGTTTTGAACAACTGCTTCTTGGTCCAGGCACTTTTTGCATAGGTGGCTGAAAACTTCAGTTACAAGTCTTTGTTGTTGTTTTTTCCTACAAAATATTCAAATAGAAAACGAATCGAGTCAAATTCCACTTGCTTCCTATTCACTTTGATACCTTTATATCTACATCTGAATTCTCTTTTGAACTTTGGTCATACTTATCCCAGTATCAACTGACCATTTATATTGCAGCATCTGTGATGCGATCATTTGGTACTGTCTTCATCCCAACTTCTTTTGAATATATCTTCCTGAAGTTCATTTTGGACAATTAAAATAATTCAAAACAATAACACCAAAAACCATTATAATTTAAGAGAATTATAGCTAGGGATCTGAAACCAAATTGTTTTTGTTCAATGCCTATTCATAGTGATTCCATATGACAGAGTAGAATTGTCCCATAAGATTATCTAGGTTGTTATCTTTATGGCCAGGGGCAGACTGTGGAACAGACCATCAATTACTC
>NW_006408627.1:1432494-1434561 GCF_000296735.1 Chrysochloris asiatica
CAGCCATTAGTATGGGTATGCTTTTGGTATGGATTGCATCTCAGTGTAAAGAAAAAAATCCTCACTACTGGACCAATAAACAACATTCATATAAATGGAGAAACTTTGAAGCTGTCAAAAACTTCATTTTGCTCAGATCAGCCATCAACCCTCATGGAAGCAGCAGTCAAGAAATCAAACTACATATTGCATTTCTGTTGCACAATACCTCTTGAAAGTTTTGAAGAACAAAGATGTTAGTTTGAAGATTTAGGTGCACCTGACTCAAGCCATGGTATTTTCAATAACCTCATATGCATGTGAAAGTTGGACAGTGAATAAGGAAGACTGTAGAAGAATTGATGGATTTAAGTTATAATGTTTGAGGAGAACATTAAAAGTGTATGGACTGCCAAAAGAACAAACAGGTCTGTGTTGGAAGAATTACAGCTAGAGTATTCCTTGGAAACCAGAATGGGCAAATTTTGTCTGTCATACTTTGGATATATTATCAGGAGTGATCAGTCCCTGGAGAAGGATATCATGTTTGATAAAGTGGAGGGTTGGAGAAAAAGAGGAAGACACCCAAAAAGTTGTATTGTCACAGTGGTAGCAGCAATGGGCTCAGGCTTAACAATGATTGTGAGGTTGGACCAGGAGCATGAAGAGTTTCGTTCTGTTGTGGATAGGGTTGCTATGAGTTGGTACTCACTTGATGCCACCTAACAACAACAGCAAGGAGCTTCACAGTGCAGGGACTCCAGGGCCAAAAGACACACCTACTCCTCTAGCTCTTCTTTCTTAGTGGTATTTCTGGTAGATCTCTGTTCTCTGTTCACTTTTTTCTCCTTTTATCTCTTGCAAGTTAAAGGTGTTGTAGGTCATACCCTAGGGAAATGTCCCAGGAAAACTTCCCTAACATCAAATCAAAGTTTGATGGTATTAAGAGTATTGCATCTTATCCTTAATCCTTTTACTGATTTATTTTATCAGCTCACTTCAAGGGGGGGCCATCACATACTGCTGTATTACGTTATTACATAACAGCCAAACCACTGAAAATCATGGCTCAGCCAGGTTGACACATGATTTTGGGGGGGATACAATTCAATCTACGACAGTTGTATTTGTTTTCTTATTTAACTGATGTACAAGGGAATGGGATTAAATGAGGAGATGCTTCAGAAAAGCAAAGAAACCTTACTCTTCAGAACTGTATATTGTTAAGTGCCATCGAGTCAATTCTGACTCATACAGACATTGAACGGGGTTTCTGAAGAGCAACTGGTGTGTTTGAACAGTTGACCTTGTGGTTCGCATTTCAGTGCTAATCCTACTGCACCATGTTACTAATATACACCACAGCCTTGTCATGTTATCATTTTCAATCCACTTTTTCATTTCTTCCACTTATCTCCTTATTAAAAACTGAATAAAATACACTGACAACAAATTTTTCATATTTCAAACAAGCTATCTCAACATAGTTGTCTTTTTTTTACCTTCTTTGAAAATTCACATGTGACCAAATCATTCCATCTTTGTAGCAGAGATACATGGAACTATATGGATATATTTCTTTAATGTCAGAATTGGATAACCCAATTTACAAGAGGCCAAGGTAGGAAGGAATGGCACTGCATTTCTACATAAATGGATTGTGTTGGTGTGAAGTCATCTGCAAACCTCTATTTGGTGGTTAAAATGAAGTTCAGTGTGTTGAATTCATTCTCTATCAGTTTGTGGCAGAATGAAGATCCATACCGAGGTCCACAGAAACAAAGCACAGTGCAGCCTGCTCAGCGCAGCTCTGACCTCTATACATGTGACTCACTAAAGATTTCGGAGACCAGGATACATACTTTATTTAGAAGCTATCATTATTTTCTTTTGTGTGTATGACTGTGTGTGGGGATTTGTGGGAATGTAAGGCAATTTTAAATTGGAAATTTCCTCCATATACAAATACCTATCATTATCCAATGAAAGCATTCTATGGGTCTTATTATTTTGATTTAAGTCTCAGTAAAAATTATAGACGTCCCTGAATGGTGCAAATAATTAATGTGCTCTAATGAGCTCTGGTAG
>NW_006408627.1:1461836-1462992 GCF_000296735.1 Chrysochloris asiatica
TCCAGTACTTATCCTATAGTGCTAAACTAGGGCTCCAATACAGACATAGAGCATTTTCATTAGGGAGAAAGTTCAGTGGAATCATACAGTTTATAGAGAACTCAGAATTGTGATAATAGCACTTATTCTGATCTTTACCATGTTTATAGGAGCTATCTTAATATTGTTGTTGTTGTTAAGTGCTGTCAAGTCACTTCTGACCCATAGCGATCCTGTGTAGGGTTTCTGAGGAGCAACTGGTGAGCTTAAACCACTGACCTTGCGGATCCAACCGACTTTGCAGTCCAGCGCATTAACCCACAAACATACTTTTCTGCTAATAAATTTTATGCGGATTTAATTTTCTTGAAAAAGACTTGGTTCAGACAGCATTTCTAACTTTATGGAACTCATTCCCCTCCCTTTAAAACTTTTTGTTTAAGTTTGTAGGTTTTTAGGTGCCATTGAGTTGTTTCTGACTTTTACAGACCCTACATAAAACAGAATGAAACTGTGTGCAGTATTGTGCCATTTGCACGATTCTTTTTCTTTGAGTCTATTGTTGCTGCCATTGTATCAATCTCTCTTATTGGGAGTCTTCTTCATTTTCTGTTGAGATTCCACTTTACCAAGCTTGATGTCCCTCACCAGATCCCTTCTGACAATGTGGTCAAAGTACAAGACATGACGTTTGGCCATTCTTCCTTCTAAAGAGCATTCTGACTGTGCTTCTTCCAGGACAGATTTGTTTGTTTTTCTGGCAGTTCATGGTACTTACAATATTTTGTGTCAACACCATATATCTTCTCTTGATCATTTCCCAACTTTCACGTGTATATGTGGTGATTGAAAATACCATGATTTGGGTCAGATGCACTGTAGGTCATCAATCTGATATCTTTAACACTTTAAAGAGGTCTTTTGCAGAAGATTTGCCTAATAATTCTTGACTACTGCTAACATAAGTGTTAACTGTGGATCCAAGCAAAATAAAGTCTTTGACAACTTCAGTCTTTTCTCTGTTTATCATAATGCTATTTACTGGTCCAGCAATGAGAATTTTCATTTCCTTTACATTAAGGTACAATCCATACTGAAAACTGTAGTCTTTGACCTTCTTCAGTAAGTATTTTAAGTCCTCTTCACTTCCAGCAGACAAGATTGTGTCATCTGCATG
>NW_006408627.1:1463867-1471840 GCF_000296735.1 Chrysochloris asiatica
TTCTCCAGTGAAACCACTGGTAGTTTCGAACTGCTGACCTTGAGGTTGGTATAGAAACTTTCAATATTGCAATCTGGGGTTTGAATTTTTTCAGTTGTTTCAGTTTGAATAATATTGAACATGTTCTTCTCTTTTGTCATTCTATCTCCAGGTCTTTGCACATTTCATTATAACACTTGACTTTGTCTTCTTGAGTTACCCTTTAAAAATTTCCATTCAGCTCATTCACTTCCTCATTTTGTTCAGTTGCTTTAGCTTCCTTGCATTCAAGAACAAGTTTCAGAGTATCTTCTGATATCCATTTCAGTCTTTCCCATCAGGATTGTTTAATTTTAGTATAGGTTAATAATCGTGGCAGCTTATTTTTAAGAGGTTTTTTTGGCATTACATTCCTGGACCTACTTTTACTTTCATTTTCTTTGTCTCCTATCTTGTTTAACTTTGCTTCTAGTATCAGCTGTTTCTCCTTAATATATTCGATTGCTGGCTAGTAAGTTCTGAGTTTGTACAGTGGCTAAATTGTTCCAAGTCCTCTAGGTCTTTTTTCAGGCCCTCTTTTCACATACACTGTTGGATTAAGTAAAACCTTCTAAGTATCATCCACTATTCTCAAATTGGCCTGCCAAGATTTCCCATGTATACCTGCTGTGTGTTTTGAGGTTCTGCTGTTTTTAGTCCACCAGCTTCTTCACTGCTTTCTTCTGCTTGTTCCTGAACTGACATTGATAAGATGTACATTTTTTGGTAATTGGTGGCTTTTCCCTGCTTCATATCATCTACAGACCTTGTCACTTAGTTTTACAGTTCATGTGATCCATGACTTATAGATTCAGTTATCTAGTTATTCTAAGGAAGTTTAAAAAGGGGAAGATGAATATTTCCAAAACTTATGTTGCCTTGTCACCTCCAAAGATCCCTTTTCACTTCCATTTGGGAATAAATTATTAGAATATCTTCATAAACTTCTCTGCTAGAAGGACTAACTTATCATGGCTATTTTGATTTAGTTTGAACATAACATCCATCCGGATTTGGCTTGAAGTAAAATGTTGTTTGTAGACAAGGCCACAATTTTCCAGTCCATTTATTCTAGGAGGAGCCTACATTGGCTGAATTTTAAATTATTTTGGAACTGTATATTAAGATCCTTTAGTCCCCAAGTGCTGTATGTCTATTGCTGACACTTAATACATGTTGAATTGTTTAGCTTTGAGCCCTTGGGTTTTGAGCCTCATTATTTAAAATTTCAGGATAAATTTGAGATTTATTTAAGCTGGGAGTTTGGTTTTACTACAAGTTATTTTTTAATATTGTTGTTGTTAGGTGTCATTGAGCCAGTTCCTATTCATAGTGACCCTATGGAAAAAGAGAAAAGAATGAAACTGCCCAGTTCTGCGCCATCCTCACAATTGTTATCATACTCGTGCCCTTTCCTGCTGCCACCATGTCAATCCATTTACTTGGTGGTCTTCTTGTTTTTTGTGACCTTCCAGTTTTCCAAGCATGATGTCTCTTGGGATTGGCCCATCCTGATAATATGTCCAAAGTGTGAGAGACGAAGTCTCGCCATTCTGTGTTCTAAGGAGCATTCTGGCTGTACTTCTTCCAAAACAGATTTGTTTGTTATTCTGGCAATACATGGTACTTTTAATATTTTTCCAATACCATAATTCAAATGCATTGATTCTTCTATGGTCTTGTTTATTCATTATCTGACTATATTTTGAATATACATAGAGGTAAATGAATACCGTAACTCTCATACAATATACATATTAACTTTATAGGATATCAGAGTTGACAACATCTGTACAGATCCTCTAGCTAAGGATTTCTCTCTTGGCACTGCTCACAATTGGGGTCCATAATTCTGTATTTAGAAGCACTGGTAATGCAGTGGTTAAGCACTTGGTTGGTAGTTTGTACACACCAGTCATTCCAAGGGAGAAAGACTTGATGATATGTTCCCACTGAGATTACAGCCTAGGCATATGCCTGTGTCTACTGGGTTGGGCGCTGGCTTTTTCAAAATCGAATAAAGAAAAATTTACTCTCACTAAAATGAGTACAGATTGGATTTCTTAAGCATTTGTCGGTATCAAACGTTTCTCACAAATTTGGGGCCCATCCATGATTTTCCGCCCATTTGGAGCAGGAGTCCTGGTGGGAAAGGAGACACATCCTGCCTTAGTCTCAGTGGCCTACTCTGCAAGAGTGATCCCTCTCAGTGAGAGCCAGAAAAAGACCTTAGAGTGCTAAAAAAGAGAATTAGTGAGAGAGACGTGAAGGACTGGAACAGACTAACCGCAGCAACCAAGCAATCTTGTGCATAAGCCATGGTGGGAAAATTGGTCTGTAAGTATCCCCCTAATGGTTAGGCATTTTCAGGGGTCATGTGGGTGACTGAGGAGCATCTTAGATTTGAAGTGTGTGTGAAGTCCCAATCTGATTGGAGATGGACAAAGCGAAATCTCAGAGCTAGGTACAATAAATCTCTAGGACAGGGAGGTTGAGGGGAACTCAGACACCAAGGGGAACTCAGGAGAACTCAGACACCAAGACCAATAGAAAATGGGGGATGGAATTCTAGGCCTTGGAAAGAAGAGAGCAGGGAAGAGGACAGTCCTTTGGGGAGAATGTTGAAAGCTAGGGGGACCGGGGGGTTCCTTATGATGGCCCAGCAAGGAACCCTTGATGAATCTCAAAGTAGGACCCAAAGAGGATGAAATGACTTTCCTAATTGACATTGGGGCCACCCAATTCTCCTTGACCAGATCTCAGAGCTGGGGGCGAATTTTTTGGGAAGGAACCTAATTGTAAGATTGGGGTTAGGATTAGAGAGGTGGAGGGGCCGATGAGGGTAAATATGAGATTTCCGACTGAAAAAGAGGAAGGAAATATAGACCCTCGGGTATAGTTTTAAAAAGGAAAAGGCTGGAAATTCGACCCTTGCGGGTGGAACTAAAGGAACAAAAACAAAAAACAACCAAGGCAGGTGGTCTGTAAAAGACAATAACTTATTCCCATAGAAGAGGTGGAGGGGACCTGCAGCCAGTAATAAAAGGCCTAGTGATTATTATTTTTGTGTGTGTAGTAGTTTTGAAATATAATTCTTAATATAAATGTAGATATACACTATCTGAACTTATAATGCAAAATTCTTAGTTTGCACATGCAAGGTGCAAACTTAAATGTGAGTGGGGCACTGAAAAGTTGTTTTGTTCTAATATCTTTGATATTCTTTCTGCAGTTTAATCCATTTAAAAGGTGGTTAAAGATTCGTTTGGCTGCTATTATAGTAATTTTTAAAATTCTACATTGTCCAAGACTTTATTTGTGTGTGTGTGTGTGTGTGTGTTTATATGTATTAATGTTTCAGATCTTCTGAGAACATGATACTATTTTCAAAGATATTTGGTGTACCAATACTCTTTCTGAATTGAAAACATTTTTTTTTTTTGGTTAAAATATGGACCACCCAGTATGTATGCGTTTTGTCTTGTTTAGAGGAAGAAAAGGATATTGTGCTGTAGATGTGAGTATTGATAGAGTTCCAGTTCATTTGTCAAGGCTATAATGTTAAAGTATGTTTAATTGACATTCCTGTTTGAGAAGTTTTTAAGGGAAGTACTGTATTCATGCATAAAGGTGATAGAGCCAATAATGTTTCTTTTAGTTTGAGGAAACAGACAGAGTGTAGTAAATACTGTTATGAGAATGTGTTATCCCTGAAATGTGTTATCCCTGAACAGCTTCATGTGATCTCTCTCAGAATTTTTGAAGCATAAGGGTCGAATGGCATTAACTGCTAACGGGGTGCCATGCCACCATAAATAGGGTCCCCTACCTGGGAAGGATCACAGACCTACCCACCATGGAAACTAGAGATCAATTACTGCGAAACTACATGCTGGCCCTTTCTGCTTTGCTAACGCTCAGGTTAAAATGACTCTTGATCCAAACCCTTCCCTTCAAATTTATTGTTCATTGCTTCTGAAAGGGAGACTTGGTGCTGATCAAGACCTGGAAGGAGGACAGACTCCTGCCGGATGGAGAGGGCCCTGACCAGGTGCGGTTGACCATTGAGACAGCCGTCTGGGCCACAGAGAAGGGGTGGACTCAAATATATTCAAGTAAAGGGACCAGTGAAGAGGGACTCTTCCCAAGGGAAAAGTAGTTACCAGTGGGAAGCACATTCCTCATTCAGGGAGCCTCTCAAAGTAACCCTGAAAAGAGTCTGAGAGGCTGCCTTGCCATATGTTTGTCAGATGTGGTGAGTTTGGTTATCATGGAGGAGGTGCAAAGGGCTTTTGCCTACAACCAGTTGGTCAGGTTGATGGTAAATGTTGCCATGGAATCATTCCCTCCAAATTTTTTATTTTTATTTTAATTATAGCCTAAAAAACCCTATAGAGGTTCTTCTACTTTCTCCTACAGGGTTGCAATGAGTTAAAATTGACTCAAATGCATCATGTTTAATAATTTGATATAGGAGACAGTTCTGTGCCTCGTATGATAATTAATAATATTCTTGATCTTTACCTACTATATGTCAGTAGTGCCCACTAGTTGTGACAAACAAAAATGTCCCCATGGGGGTTACCCTTAGTTTAAAACCATTGATACTGTAGTTCTTTAACTTTATAGTTGAGAAACAGGCACAAGTAAAAATTATGAAAAAACTGTATAGACTAGACTCTCGTGAAGGAAGTGATTAGAAAGCATGAATAATTATAACTGATTATATGTTATCTTTTGAAATTGAATGTTTTAAAAAGAGTTTGAAAATCAAGATAAAGACTTCTTAAAATCACAAAATTATGATTTATATGCTCTAAACTGTAAATACTTATTGCAAGAAGAAAAAGTGTTCAGTTTGGGCTCTTGTGATAAAGACTAAAAAACTCCTTAGGCATGTCTTTGAACATTGGGGTAAATTGGAAAATAGTTGTTTAGATAATAGGATCCTGTGGTTTTGTTGATTTCTAGTAAGATAATTATTTTGAAATTGCCTTCTTGTTTGGAATTTTCCTTGACAGAGTTGTCCAGAATGGGGAAAAAAAAATACTGGTCAGTATATACCATCACTATAGAATGCTGGGAAAGCAGCCAAACTGATGAAAGAACACAGTGCTATCATCATCTTTTCAAGTAGTGGGACAAATTCTAAGTCTGATTTGGTAATAATGACTATTTCTGTCAGCATCTACTGTAAATTTATGACAATGTACTTTTTTCTAGCTCCATTTGTTAAATGTGTAAGCTCTTTTGTTTTGTTCTCTTCATGCCTCTTTATTAAGTTTTGAAAAAGATTACACCGATTCTGATTTATTTTCAAGTAATCTGACAACTTCCTTTGCTCCTTTGCTAGATGGCTGAAGAGGAACCTGCAGTCCACAAAGGCTATCCAGTCTGTCATCCAGAAGCTGTCTGTGTTCGGACCCATCCAGTCGTTCATGTATTGCAGCCGACAGAGTGCTGTCATGGTATTTAAAGACATGACCTCAGCGTGCAATGCCATGAATGCCTTAAAGAGCAGGAGCCCAAACAAACGGGTTCAGTCGAAGTTCCTGGCAACAGCGACTCATGTCAAAAGATGTAAGGTTCCTATACAAATCCTTAAAGCTTAGTCTACATAATTCTTTCTCCCATCAGGTTAAGTACAATTGTCATAAGAGATATGTTAGCACTGAATAAGACACAATGGAAGTTTATTTAGTTCAAGCATTGGAGATCAGAGTTGTATCACACCACTTTCTTTGATGTGCTTGACTTGGTCCTAACAGTTATTACAGTTTTGTTTTCTTAGATAAGAAGTTCATGACCACATTTGCACATTCATTTGACTGCCATCTGCCCTGGAAGGCACTGCTTTCTTCAGAATTAATAGCATGTAGTTTTTTTTTCTCAACATTTCTGATAAGATTCTCATAGCATTTGAAGGGAGCATTGAATATGCTTTTAACCTGGTCCAAACTTCTTTCTGAAAAGTATTGTCAGAAAAAACTTCATTAACAAGTCCTTGAGCATAAACTTCTCTTGCTGTTAACGTCTTTCCAAAGATGAGCATCTAAGCTGCCTTGCCTGAGCCCATTATCTTTGGAAACATGTAAGAGAACAGCCTTCTGGATTTTGGACCAGGTGACTGAAAGGAGTATGAAATGTTGCCCTGTCAGAAGTAGACACGATAGCAAAAAACCCAAGAAGGGTGATGGAGAGCCCCACAGCTGGGCCATTAACCACTGCAACAGAACACTTACGGATATTGATACAACAGTCTACAAAATTCCTCAGTAAAATGGTACTACTTTTGGCTTCTCCTCCATTTCACCGGGGAGAACATCAGTGAAGTTGTTCAAATCATTTCCACTACAGAAATAGTTACCAATTCCTGTAAACACAGTGATGGCTGAGTCATCTTGCCTGCAGCTTCGAGCGCATGCGATTTTGTGATACATCTGAGTAGTGATTGCATTTTTTTTTTGTTGTTGGGACGGTTGAACGTGATCTTTGTGATGCTGTCTTCGGAGATTACCACAAGAGTTTCGTACCCAGACTGTTTGCTGTCTGCACCAGACTTCCCTTGGCTGGAGAATTCGGAGGAACTCAATCTGGCCACAAAATTCACATATTTCTACCTGGCAGTTCTCTTGGGCAGGCTCCCGAGGGCATTCCATGAGTCCCATTTGGCCTTTTTGATCATAGCGAATATACTTGTGTTGGCGTATTACAAGGTCCTTCAGTAACCTGTTTATATAGTGCGTAGAGTTGTAGTTTCACTTCATTTGCTGGGTCTTTCTTCAAGAGTTTCACCAGATTCATCGCAGTCTCAGAGTCCTTCTAACTGGCTCCCATTGCTGCTCTGTTCCTGTGCAGCTGAAGTACTGGAAAGCATACGACCTGAAGAAGACTTAGGCCTGGCTTGGGTCGCCAGCTCGGCGTCAGTATCATCGCCGTCGCAGCCATGACAAGCCGGGAGAGGGGGAAGGTGTATGAGCTCTTTTTAAATAAGAAAATAAATAAATATGCATCGTTTCCCTTCCAGTACATGAAAAAATAAATAAATAAATAATAAATAAAAACAGACAAGAAACAAAAAGAAGAAAGCAATTTCTGTCCACCTCCCCCCACCCCCCCAGTGAAAATTCCCCCTTCTCTCCCAACCCTGCTAACCATCAGAGAAAGTTAGTTACAGAATGAAAATCTCCCGACATTTTGCAGTAGTGGTCTCATACAGTATCTGTCCGTTTGCGATAGACTAATTTCACTAAGCATAATGTCCTCTGTTATGTGGTGTTTTGCAGATTCTTCGTTATTCTTCCATATTGCATAATATTCCACTGTGTGTATACCAAAGCTTGTTCAACCATTCCTTGGCTCATAGGCATCTAGTCTCTCTCCATCTTTTTGCTATTGTGAATGCTGCAATGAACATGGGTATATATATATATATCTTAATACAAATATATGTCCATGTTCATTGCAGTATATATATCTATATATCTATATATATCTTAATACAAATATATGTCCATGTTCATTGCAGTATATATATATTTGTATTAAGACTTATTTCTTAAGCAGAGAGATTGCTAGGTCATACGATATGGTGCTGTAGGATAAGTACTGGACTGAAAGGTTGGTTTGAAGCACAAGGCCAGTTGTTCAAATCCATCAGCCGCTTCTTTGAAACCCTATAGAGTGTTGCTATGAATCAGAACCAACTCAATGGCACTTAAAAAATAACCCAAAAACAATGGCATTTCTATTTCAAACCTTCTTAGAAAGTGCCATATTGTTTTGCACAGTGATTGCACCATTTTACAGTCCTATCAGCAATGTAAGGTAGGTCCCGTATTCTCCATATTTTCTCCAATATTTTTTGTTTTCTGTGTTTTTGTTTTTGTGTTTAACTTCACAATTAATACTGAGGTGAGATGATAGTTCATTGTGTGGATCTGCATCTCTCTAAT
>NW_006408627.1:1472315-1491758 GCF_000296735.1 Chrysochloris asiatica
TTTTATTTTTTTAATAAATCCTGTACTATCTTTAAGACTGCCCGGAAAGAGAAATGGATATATAGAGAGTTAAAGACGCAGAGAAGAAGAGGAAATGAAATCATAATGTATATTAATAAGTTCAGCAAAAAATTTATTACTAAATCTTCTTAATTGTAGCATCCATGGCTCTGGTATTTGATCAGGTATCACAGTTGTCTTTCCCATATTCTTCCCAAAGTGTAATCTTGGATGTGCTAGAATAAAATGTGAAGAGGAGTTTTCATAAAAGTTTGTTATAATAACCCCAGCCTGTTATATGATTTTTTTACAGTGGCGCTGTAGGATCAGCACTGGACTGTGAATCACAAGGTCAGCATTTCAAACCCACCAGTTGCTTCTCAGTCACTATGAGTTGAAACCAACTTGACATCACTTAACGACAATAACAGCAACAGTATAATATACAAGTTCTGGCATGGTGCTGTAGAATAAGCATTGGACTGCTAATAACAAGTTTGGTAGTTCAAACCCACTAGTGGCTTCTTAGAAACCCATGGGAGAAAGCTGAGGTTTTCTGCTTCTACAAAGATTTACAGCCTTGGAAACCCTATACAGGGTCATTATGAGTTGAAACCAACTCGATGACACTTAACATATAACTCTCAAGAAAATTTAGGAATAGGTATTCTTCTTCCCATTTCCCAGATGAGCAATTAATCTAATATATTATGAATATTCTCTAAATGAATCTCTTCTAGTTATTTTACAATTAAGTAAGCACATCAAAGGCTATTAGGGATGTCTAGTTACTGTTTTGGTAACCTTTTATTTTATAAATGCCTTACAGATTAAAGACATTCAAAATTATATCATTTGATGAAGCTCCATACTGAAGAATAGTTTAATTGTGAAAAATGCATGGCATATAATACATGCTCAATAATTTGTTGAATGGCTTGATTAATCTGTAAAGAGAGTAGAAAGATGCTCATGTCAAAGAGATGTAAGAACTGAATGAAAGAATGCAGTGAAGTACAAGACACCATGCAGGCACCTTCCTCTTAACTCAGACCTCTTTCTTGAGCAAGCATCTGCTTCTCACATCTTCATCCTCACCATCCACCTCACAAGAACATTTGCTTGAAAGAAAATCCTGAGCAGCCTGGCTTGGCATGTATATGTGAGTCCAATCTAGACGAGACCCTAGAAGCATTCTTTTGAGTGAATCATCAGTAATTTGTAATGCAGCTTCAATTCTAAAGGTCACATAGGAATTTAAGTTTTAAAAAACTAAACAAAATCAGTTGCCACTGAGTCGACTCCAGCTCATGGCAATTCATGTGTCATCATGTGCCACAGAATTTTCAAAGGCTAATTTTTCAGAAGTAGATCACCAGTATTTTCTTCCAAGGCTCCGGTTGTTTGTTTTTTTGTTGTTGTTTAGTGACATTGAGTTGGTTCTGACTCATAGCAACCCTGTATATGGTTTCTGAGGAGTGATTGGATAGCTTGAACCACCAACCTTATGTTTCAAGTCAACCTTGCAGTTCAGCTCATTAACCTGCTGCATAAACCACCAAACTTTGATTAGTAGGAAGTGTGCACCAACCAGGGATCAAGGATAATTCCTTGTATTGGACACAAGACATGAGACAGTTTTTGTTCAAAACACATTGGTTGTGCAGGAGGCACTGGAAGGGCTATTTGCGGAGGTGGGGGTGGGGGTGGGGAGTGGGGGGTCAAAACACATGCAGAAAAGGGAAATGTAAATTGGAAATCTATTTGCACATTGGTGTGGTTACCCTTCATTAACATTCATAGAACCCACATCAGTGCTTTGGGACTGAGACACTAAGTCTCTCTGAATGTTTATGGCAAATACTATGGTTAGGTGTTCTCCTAAAGCTCTCATTGAGTTATAAAAACTCATTTTTATTTCATTGAATTTGTCTTGCAGCTCTATCCTGATGAATATATGAAAGAGGGAGAAATAGAGCAATTTTTTATGCTTTCTTTTTTTTATCTTTAATTTCAAGCTTAGCTCCCTTGTGAATTGGAAGACAGGAGGATTTAAAATTTCTTAAATGTGCATTATGTGCATTTCAACAAACTTTAAACTTGAGATATTAACTATGCCTCCTAGCTCTATAGTAAGCTAACTGCAGCATGCATAATAATGATGAACTAACTGAGAAAATGGGAGGGAGAGAACCCCTTTATGGCAGTTACACCTGAGAAAAATAATTTAGCTTTCATCAAGTAAACTGATAATCCTGAATCTTCATATGGAAATGGGAGTCATTTCCCTTAGAGACTACCACATACATTTCAGGATATTTTTTAAGTGTGTATTTTGTCCCCTCCAAAGGAAACCAGTTTAACAAACAGTGAATGATGCTGACCAATTTGTGGGGATGGACTAGTGATGTTGATATTATGTGGACATACAAGGTGAATAAAGAAAACAGAATTTCTGTATTTTTGTTTTCTGAAGGGAAGATTTTGCAGACTTTTCGGGTAAGTTATAATGTTCTAATGTGAAAGAAACTATGTGCTTTCAAAAGTGGTTGGTGAATCATAAAGTGTTGATTAGATATTAGTATACTCAGCTAAAGACTGAGTATACTTGCATGTGGTTTTAAAGATATTGTTCTATGATTTCTGCTTTCTGTTGAATACTTTTTCTTTGGGATGGGCACAAATAAGAGTTTCTTCCAATTGGTTGGAAAGGTAGCTGTCATTCAAATTTCTTAACATAGTTGAGTGAGCACATTCAGAGCTTTATTAGTTTGTTGAAGCAGTTTAATTTGTATTCCAACCAATTCTGAAGCCTTGTTTTTCACCAATGCCTCAGTGCTGTTTGGACTTCTTCCTTAAATACCTTACATTCTTATTGAAAAGATTGACTATTGATTTTTTTTTTTTTTTTTTTTGTACAGTGGATCAGTGTATTCCTTCCATCATCCTTTGATGTTTCCAACATCCTTCAATATTTTTGCCTATAGAATTCTCTGGTTTTTGCAACCCAAGACTTGAATTTTTCTTCAGTTTTTTCAGCTTGATAATTGTTGAGTATGTTCTTTCCTTTTGATTTTCAAACTCTAGATCTTTGAACATTTCATTATAGTATTTTATTTTGTCTTCTTGAGCTGCCCTTTGAAATTTTCTATTCAATTCTTTTACTTCCTCATTTCTTCCATTTGCTTCAGTATTCCTACTCTGGAAAGCAAGTTGGTCTCTTCTTTTTTTCCTGTCTTTTTAAATGTTATTTTGCTTTTTTCATGCATGAGGCCCTTGGTGGCATACCACAACTCTTCTGATCTTCGATTATTAGTGTCTAATGCATCAAATTTATTCTTGAAATGGTCTCTAAATTCAGACAGGATATATTTTAGCATTCATGGAATTGTTCCCATTTTCTTCAGATTTAGCCTTGATTTGTATATCAGCAATTGATGGTCTGTTACACAGTCTGTCCCTGGCATTCTTTTGAATATTGAGCTTCTCTATTGTCTCTGCTCACAGACATAATAAAATTTGTTCTATTCATTATATTCGATCTAGTGAGATCTATGTGTACAGTTGCCTTTTTGTGTTGTTGAAAAAAGGTATTTTTTAATGAATAATCCATGGCTTTTCAAAATTCTATCCACATTCAGAATATTGTTGAATGCTTGCAGCTGTTTCTTCTCATGTTGAGTTGTACTCCACCAGCAAATAAATGTCCTGAAGACTTAAGTTTATCCACATTATTAATGTCAACTCTACTCTGAGGAGGCAGTTATTCCACAGTTGTATTTTGAGCTTCCACTTGAGGTACTCATCTTCTGGTACTATATCTGATAATGTTTTGCTGCTATTCATAAGGTTTTCAGTGGTTAACCATTCAGAAGTAGTCTGCCTCACCTTCTTCCTAGTCTTTTTTAGTCTAGAAACTCTGCTGACATCTCTTCCCCATGGATAACCCAGATGACATTTAAAATGCCAGCAACATAGCTTCCAGCATCACAGCAACACAAAGTCACCACAGTATGTCAAACTGACAAATGAGTGGTATCAGTTTATCATTTAACATAGATTAAGAGACAGTGGTTCAAGCAGAATTAGCAGAATCAGGAAGGGCGTGTTCCAGGGCTGTATTCTTTCACCATACTTATTTAATCTGTGTGCTGGGCAAATAATCCAAGAAGCTGGGTTATATGAAGAAGAGTGTGGCATCAGGATTGCTGGAGGATTCATTAGTAACCTGGCATATGTAGATGATACAATCTTGCTTACTGAAAGTAAAGAGGACTCAAAATACTTACTGATGAAGATCAAAGACCACAGCCTTCAGTATGTATTGTACCTCAATATAAAGAAAACAAAAATCCTCACAACTGGATCAATAAATAACATCATGAAAAATCTAGAAAAGATAGAAATTGTCAAAGACTTCATTTTATTTGAATTCACAATCAACAATTATGCAAACAATAGCTAAGAAATCAAACAATGTATTGCACTAGGCAAATCTGCTGCACAAGACCTCTTTAAAGCCTTAAGAGCAAAGATTATCAGTTTGAGGACTAAGCTGTACATGACCCAAGCCACGGCATTTTCAGTAGACTCATGTGCATGTGAAAATTGGACAACGAATCAGGAAGACCATAGAAGAATTGATGCATTTGTGCCATGGTGCTGGGAAAGAATACTGAGAGTAACATGGTCTTCCAGAAGAATAAACAAATCTGTGTTGGAAGAAGAACAGAGAAAATGATCCTTTGAAGCCAGGATGGTGAAACTTCATCCCTCATACTTGGGACATGTTATCAGGAGGGACCAGTCCCTGAAGACGGACATCATGTTTATTAAAGTGGAAGACCCCAATGAGATGGATTGGCACAATGGCAGCAGCACTGGACTCAATTGTTACAACAATTGTGGGGATGGTGCAGGGTTTCATTCTGTTATTTAGAGGGTCATTATGAAATGACTCAATGGAATCTAACAACATATATCTAATGATGTTGTTAGGTGCTGTAGTCAGTTCTGACTCATAGTAATGCCCTGTATAGGGTTTCCAAAGAACAACTGGTGAGTTTAAACTGCCGATCTTGCAGTTCAAACTGACCTTGCAATCAAATGCTTATCCTACAGCACCACACCAGGACTCCAATGTTATTGTTGTTTGGTGTCATCGAGTCGGTACTAACTCATAGCAACCCTATGCACAGCAGAATGAAACACTGCCCAGTCCTAGGCCAACCTCACAATTGTTGCCACACTTGAGCTCATTGATGCTGCCACTTTGCCAATCCATCTCACTGGGGGTTTTCCTCTTATTCTCTAACCCTCCACCTTACCAAACATGATATCCTACTCCAGCGACTGGTCCCTCCTGACAATATGTCTGAAATATGAGAGACAAAGTTTAGCCATCCTGGCCTCCAAAGAGCACTCTGGCTGCACTTCTTCCAACACACATCTGTTGCTTATTTTGGCAGCCCATGGCACTTTCAATATTCTCCTTCAACACCATAACTCAAAAGCATCAATTTCTTCTATGGTCTTCCTTATTCACTGTTCAGCTTTCACATGCATACGAGGTTATCGAAAATACCATGATGACCCTTTCTGTCAAACTCAGGATAGTAAAAAATTTCCTTAATATTTTAAAACAAACTTTTGGATATTCACTAATATCCTGGATTCTATTTCATGCTATAGGATAAGCACTGGACTGCTAACCACAAAGTTGATGATTTAAACCCACCAACTGCCCTTGGAAATTCCTTGGATTGATATGAGTCGGGACCTATTCAATGGTAGTTAACACCACCAACAATAATATCTGTCTATCAACTATTTAGTTAAATAAAATGATAAATTTTACTTTATGAAAACAGAGAATGTTCTCTTGATCATGAGATAAAGTTAATCTTACTAAATGTTAGAAATCCATGTGATATATAATCACTGTAATAAGCACTGGATCATGAACCGCATGGTCAGCGGTTCAAACTCATGAGCAGCTCCTCAGAAGCCCTGTATAGGGTTACTGTGAATCAGAATGGACTGGATTGCACTAATTAACATCATAATGTTTAAAACTATAGGCTACAAGTTATATCTTAAACTGTAACTAACCATTAGAAGCAGCCTGACTTGTTTCACATAATTGTATTTATGTGTTCATGCTCACTGAAACACTTGAAACATTATTCCGAAAACAATAGAACATTCATGACCCTGTCCTATTTTTAAGACTCCAGAGGTCTTAGGATAGTGGCTCACTGATCTTGAGTGTTAGCAAGTATCTAGATTTCTATTTTTCTTTTCTTTATAATGTTTGAGCACATACTGTTCTCTTTTGAGATTTATGTATTATGACATAATAATCAACCAATAAAATTTTAAATTCAAAATCCGTTATGAAATTATATATAAGTACCCTGAATACCTTAATTAATCAGAGCACTGATTTACTTGGTAATTATGAGCTCTCTAACTTTAAAGCTATCTATTAAAGCTGTACAGCAATCTGCTAATAGTGCTCTGAGTTGTTTAATTTTGAAAATAAATATATTGTGAGCCCTGGTGTTGTGCTGTAGGATAAGCATTGGACTGCTAACCATAAGGCAGGCAGTTCAAATCCATCAGTCATTCTCAGACACCTTAGACAGGGTTGCTATGAGTCAGAAAAGATTCAATGGCACACAACAGCAACAACAATATATACATATATGGGATTCCCATTGTGATGCTGTAGGATGAACACTGGACTGCTAGTCTCAAGGTTAGTGGTTCACACCCAACAGTCATTCCTTCCTTGGAACCCTATACAGAGTCAGAACCAACTCTATGGTACTTAACAACAACAACAGCAATGTGTATAGGAGTGTGGTGGCTCTGTGTGATAAGTAATGGACTGTGAGATACAAGGTCAGTAGTTTGAGTCCACCAGCCACTCCAAAGGAGAAAGATTAAGTTTTCTGTTTCTGGGAAGATGTATAGCCTAGAAAACCCTATACAGTGTCACTATGAGTCTGCAGCAACTCAACGGCACTTAACAATAGCAACAAATATATCAGGGTATGGTAGCTCTATATGGTAAGCACTGGACTATGAACTGCAAGATTGGGAATTCTAGTCTACCAGCTGCTCCATGGGAGAAAGATGAGGCTTTGTGCTCCTGCAAAGATTTATATCCCCAGAAATAAGATTTGGCTTGAGCCGGAACCAACTCAACAGGACTTAACAATAGCACTAGTGAGTAGAGCCTGTCTTTAGACCTTTATATGTTTAAAGACAATTTAAATGTTGAAAAATGAATATAAAGGTGTCTAACCTTTAAGTCAAGAGAGAAGACATGTCTATAAGTAAAGGTTCCTCAGAGAAATATTAAATCCTATTTTTATGCAAACTTCTAAGAACTAGAAACTTAAACCATGCTTAAGATGTTGTACATCCATACTTACTTCATAGATGAAACACAATCACATACGATGATGAAAGAAAAAGTTCCAACATGATTTATGTCATGACTATACTCCTTATCTAGAATTCCTGAAGACAAAAAGTTTGGTGGTCTATAATTTGGCATATATATTTGTTTGTCAAAAGTAGGAAAAATTGAGACAATATAAATTGTCTTTCCTATCGGAAACCCTGTACAGGGTCGGTATGAGTCAGAACCAACTCCACAGCACACTACCACCACATACATTTATTTTTCCATGTGTTACCATATCCTCTCTACTTCTTTGGTGCAGATTTCAGCTCATAGCAAATCTACAGATAAAACAGACCCATAGGGTTTCCAAGGCTGTAAGTATTTCTAGAAACAAACCGCTACATCTTTCTATCATAGTTAACAGCTGAGTGCTTTAACCACTGCACCATCAGTGTTTCTTTGCATTACCATTTGTTGTTAAGTGCCATAGTCAGTTTTGACCCATAACAATCCTGTATATGGTTTGTGAGGAGCAGCTGCACCTCACCAACCATGCAGTTCAAGATGAACTTCCAGTCCAGAGCATGAACCTATAATTTAATTGTTTAATTAAATTGCATTAAACAACCAGTGGTTGTTTGTATGGATGGGAATCAACTCAATGCACTTGACAACAACAACAATATATTAGAAGGAGCACAGATAGCATAGAAGATTAAGAGCTGGGCTTCTAGCCTCAAGGTCAGCAATTCGAATTTACCAGTAACTCCAGGATTGAAAGATGAGGATATCTGCAATCATAAAGATTAATATTTTGGAAACCCTACACAGGAACTGATGCAACTACACTTAACAACAACTCACTTCCATGAGCAATGTAGAAACAAAGATGTTTATGTTCAAGAGCGGGAAAGTTATAGAACAGTATGAAGACCTATAGAAGGAAAACTAATGGAGTTGATAATAAATGACCTTGTGTATTCTACGGAAGTAAATGGCAGGATTTTTGCTGAGTCTAAGGGTTTGTATAGAGGATAGGAGTTGGGGATAGTAGTTAATTGTTGAATAGTTACTGTGGGGTTGGTTGGGAAAGGGAGTCAATCAATAATGAGTAAGAAGAATCTCAAATAGCATCGAGTTAAAGACCAATAAGGAGTCCTGGTGTGGTGCTGTTTGATAAGCACCTGACCATAAGGTTGGCTTGAACCACAAGGTTGTGGGTTCAAAACTCACCAGTCACTCCACAGAAATCCTATACAGAGTCTCTATGAGTTGGAACCGACTTGATGGCACTTAACAACAGCAACAAAGACCAATGAAGGAGACCTGGTGGCACAGTGATGAAATCATTCCACTGCTAACCAAAGGGTCAGCAATTTGAATCCACCAGCCACTCCATGGGAAACAACCATTCCACATGAAAGCTATAGTAGTGTATGTCTGTAAAGATTTACAGCCTTGGAAACCTTATGGAGTGCTCTATTCTGTCCTATAGGGCCTTTTTGAGTTGGAAATGACTTGACTGCTGTGGTCGAGGTCTACTTTAAAAACCAAAAGTAAAGAAAATGGTACAAGACTGGACAACCTTTGCTCTGGTACACGTACACAAGGTCATCATGAGTATAATAATTCTATGTCAATTATTAATAAAAATAAAGATGGAAAATCATAGATTAGTCATACAGTAAATTAGCAATTTTATGAACTTTCTGTGACAAAATTAGACAGCCAAAGTGAAGACAGCTGGGTGACATATGAAAAATTGATAATTTCACCAACATCTGTTTTTTGATGTGTCTTGTCCCCTCATTCCCAAATGCCCGTAGTCACTCATCTTTCATCAAGTTCTATGATCAAGGCCAAAAATTTACTGGTGTATCCTAAGGGGTGGGGGTGAAAATATTTTACCAAGCCTACACTTTACGCCTTTTTGACAAGAGACAAATGTTTCATTCAAATGCTGCATTTCGCATATTGGAAACTGTAATGAATTCTTGTGCACCCCTCTGCCTAGTTCACAATGTCAGGCCCAGGCACTGAGGCACCTCAGGCTTTCCTTACAATATTAAATTTAATGTTACACCCTCCAGTAGAATGGTGCATAAATCAAGCATTTGATTTGCATGGACTATAGCAAGCTGCTCCGTCTGGACAAATATAAACCCAACTCAGAATATTATGTCAGGGACAGAAACAAAGCAATCTAGGACTTCCAATAAAAGTCTGGTAGCAAGTGTAATTCGTACTGGTATTACAGTGCTCTGTGTCAAGCCTGTTATTAAAACTCTTGTTTTAACCTCCTTTTTTCATTTCAAAAGAAAATGTTTTTCGTGACCTTCCTGTATTCACAAAAACCAGTGTGCAGTTACACCAGTGCTATTTATAAACTGGTGTCTACTAGTGACAACCATGGACATATTTATTTTCTTTCCCTCAACTACCCCCACCTAACATAGAGTATGGGATGGGGTATATATGAATAATCAAGTTGAAATAAATGAAACAAAGGTCATAGAATAAAATACACCACAAGAGATTAGGTAACATGGATATTCACTAATGTTCTACCTCTGGCCATAGTCCCAAGAGAATGCTAAGAATAGTTTCAAGTTTGGAAAAATGACTCACTAGCCAGAGTTATTACACATTTGGATTCAGAACATGCATCCAATTCATGAAAAGTGAGCCTAAATATGCATCATTTGGTTTTGTTTCTGGCCTCCAGCATATGCCTAGTTATTTTCCTTATTCACAGGGTCTCCAAACCATTTTTTACTAAAAGCAAAATCACTGTGATCTGAAATTGAGTGAGGCCCTAAGATAAGAAGCATTTTTACAAATGCAAAATGAGCCCTCCCTAAGTCCCCAAAGAACATAAATAGATCATGGACTTGCACATACTCTACTCTCCATCAAGGCCCGTCATGTTTATTCTGGAATGCTATATGGGTATTACAAACAGAACTTGCTCCTGAAGCCAAGTACATTTCCAAGAAGGCACAGCTGTCCAGAACACATAACCAGGTGAAGATGTGATCCTGAGAGCTATGCTGATGATTTGGTATCTGCAATAGAATTTCTCCCAGCTGTCTATGAACATCTGTTAGAATTTGGAATGCTTCAGGATCTGAATAGGTGAAAGTAGGAGCCTTAAAAAGAATAAATTTATAGCATTTTAAGACTCATTCACTCATTTATTCCATCAATACATATTTATTTAATGGATGTAGTATGCCGGTCACTGTGCTAGTTAGCATGGGAGTTGTAAAATGAATCAGATCTAGATCCAGCTTTCAAAGAGTTTATATAATAGTTTGTATAATAGAAGGTTCTCAGATGGTACACATGGTTTGTACTTGACTGGAAACTGAAAGGAATCTACCCAGTGGCACCATAGAAAAAAAGTCCTGACAACTGGTTTCCATAAAGATTACAGAAAGAAAACCCTGTGGAGCAGTTTTACTGTGGAACACATGGATTACCATGAATTAGAATTGATTTGACATCACAAGACAACAACAAAGGTATATGAGATCTGCAAAACTATTACACAAAATGAACATGACATTAGAGCTATAGATATACAGTTCTATAAAGCATGAGAAGAGGGAAACATTATTTCTAATTGGAGGAAATCAGGGAAGGGTACCAGACAGGGTTTGGCCATGTACCAATAGTAGCAGTAAAGGGAAATCTAGTGGGGGCATGAGGGTATAGAGAAATGCTTGGAACTGAGAAATTCAATGCACAAACCATGAATAATGAGTAGTGTCTACTTCCATGTTGCTGAGCTAGATGGTGAATTAAGGCAGATAGGGGGCATACAAGATCAGAAAGATAGATAGTTTCAAAGATAGCTATTGAACTAAGCAGTTTAGATTTTGAAAATTAAGCAATCTAGAGTCATTAAAGATTTTCAAGCAAGGACATGACATGTTCTAATCTATATATATGTGGTGCTGTAGGATAAGCACTGGACTTCCAACCACAAGATTGGCAGTTCAAACCCACTAGTTGCTCCCTGGAAACCCTATACAGAGGCACTATAAGTCGGAACCAAGTTGATGGCAGTTAACAACAAAAATAACAACAACAAACTATACCTTAGGAAATCAATTGAGGAAGATCGTTCAAGACCATAGTATACAAAATAGTTTAGAGGAAATAAATTACCATTAGGAAAACCTGTTAGCATTGGAGAAAAGTAATGAAGACTTAGAACTAGAAGAAAGGGTGTCAGAATAGAAGAGAAGGGATAGAGTCCTATGCAAGTAGAATCCACAAAACTTGGCTATACATTAGAAGATATGAACAGGAGAATGAATGCATAGATCAAAGATGATTCTGAAGCTTTAATTGTTGTTGTTGTTAGGTGCCATCAAGTTGGAACCGACTCATAGCGACTCCATGCACAGCAGAATGAAACAATGTCCGATCCTGGGCCAACCTCACTACTGCTGCCACACTTGAGGCCATCAATGCTGCCACCTGGCCAATCCATCTCGTTGGGGGTCTTCCTCTTTTTCTCTGACCCTCCATCTTACCAATCATGATATTCTTCTCCAAGGACTGTTCATTCCTGACAATATGTCCAAAGTATGAGAGATGAAGTTTGGCCATTTTGGGTGACCAAAAATGGTGCCACTGAGTTGACTCTAGCTCATGGCAACCTTATAATCATTGCTATATTTAAGGCAATTGTTGCAGCCACCTTGTCAATCTATCTCATTGCGAGTCTTCTTCTTTTGCATTGACCATCTACTTCATCAAGCATGGTGTTCTTGACAATTGACCACTCCTGATGATGTGTCCAAAGAAAGGAAGTCACAACATCCTGTCTTCTAAGGAAAAGTTTGGTTGTACTTCCTCCAAGACTAATTCATTTGTTCTTGTGACCATCCATATTGTTGTTTCTGTTGCCATTAAGTGCCATAAAGTTGGTTCTGGCACATAGTGAACCTGCATATAGTTACTAAGAAGTAGTTGGTGTATTTAAACTACCAACGTTATGTGTTTAGCAGTCTAGTATTTACACTGAAATGCTACACCAGGACCCCAAGATATATTCAATATGCTTCACCAACACCGTAATTCAAATGCATTAATTTTCTGTCAGTCTTCCTTTTTCATTGTCCAGCTTTTGCATGCATATGAGGTCATTGAAAATATCATGGCTTGAGTCAGGTGCATCTTAATCTCAGTCATTAAGATGGTGTCTTTGCTTTCTAAGATTTTAAAGAGATTTTCTGCAGTAGAATTGTCCAGTGAAGTACATCATTCAAAGTCTTAACTGCTGCTTCTCTGAGTGTTGATTGTTGATCCAGCTAAAACGAAATCTTTGACTACTTCAAACTTTTCTTCGTTTATCATGATATTACTTGCTGATCCAGTCTTGAGGATTTCTGTTTTATTTATGCTGAGATGTAATCAGTAAGGAAAGCTGAAGCTTTGTTCTTCATTAGTAAGTGTGTCAAGTCCTCTTCATTTTTAGCAAGTAAGGTTGTGTCATCTGCATATTGCAGGATGTTCATGAGTCTTCGTCCAATGTTAATGCCATGTTCTTCTTCATATAATCTAACTTCTTAGATATTTTGCTCAGCATCCAGATGGAATATATATGGTGAAAAGAAGCAACTCTGATGCATACCTTTCCAATTTTAGATCACACAGTATCACTTTCTTCTGTTTGAATCACTGCCTATGATCTATATACAGATTCTGCATGAGCACAGTTAAGTGTTTTGGATTTCCAATTCTTTGTAATGTTTTCCATAATTTGTTATTATCCATATAGTCAAATGTCTTTATGTAGTTGATAAAGCACAGATCTTTCTGGTATTTCTGCATTAGATCAAGATTTGACACCATCAGTGAGAATCCTCATTCCATGTGTTTGTTTGTTTTATTTATTTATATTGTGAATTAAATGAAGGCTTACAGACAAGATCATTAGCTTTGCATTCAACAAATAACATTTTTAGCTTCATCTCAATGATTGCAACCCCCTCCATGCAACAACAGTTGCCTTTTTTCCTCCCTGTCTCACCCATGTACACATATCCTTTACCATCTATTTATGTATTTGTGGGATATACAAGTATATACATGTTGTTCCAAGACTGTTAATATATATAACTAGCTCTATCCCTTTTAGCCCTTGCATATCTCCCTGTGTATTCAACTATCTTCATCATTCTTTTGCCAACCTTCATCTTCTTGTATATTGCCCACTCCCTTCATATATATTGCCTTCCCCATCACATCACCTGAGATAACATGTCTGCCATCTAGCCAGTGAATTACTCTCCCTTCCTTCTCACCCCTGGTAACCACTAAAGAATGTTTCTTTTAGCAAGAAAACCTTTTCTTGAGTTTTTACAATACAGGTCTCATACAATATTTGTCCTTTTGTGATTGACTTATTACACTCAGCCTAATTTCTTCCAGGTTCAATCATGTTATGAGGTTCTTTGCAGATTCATTGTTATTCTTCAACATTGCATAGTATTCCATTGTATGTATGTACCAAAGTTTGTGTATCCACTGCTGTCTCCATCTTTTTGCTATTGAGAATAGCACTGCAATGAACTTTGGTGTACATGCACCTACTCGTATCCTGGTTCTTATTTCTTGTGAATATATACCAAGTAGAGGGAATGCTGGATCATATATTTCTATTTCTATTTCCAACGTTCCTAGGAAATGCCACACCATTTTCCACAGTGGTTGAACTATTTTACAGTCTCACCATCAGTGTTGGAGGGTCCCAGTCTCTCCACACCCTTGCCAGCATCTGTTGTTTTCTGTTTATTTGAAGTTTGCTATTAATGCTGGGGTGAGATATCTCATTTTTCATTTAATTTGCATATCTATAATGGCTAGTAATTTGTGAACATTATTTCATATATTTGTTGGCTGCCTGAATGTTTTCTTTGGTGAAGTCTGGTGCCCATTTTTTAATGGGACTATTTGTCTTTTTGTTATTGAGCTGTTGAAGTGTTCTATAATTTTTAGAGATTAGTCCCTTGTTTGATATGCTGTTGCAAAAATAAAAAAGATTCATCAGACTTTTGGCTTCCTTTTCACTCTTTGGTGAAATCTTTTGATGCACAAAAATGTCTAATTTTTAGGAGGTCTCTGTCATCCATTTTGTCTTCTGCTATTTGGGTGTTTAAGTTTGATAGTGTGTTTATGCCATATAGTACAACCCCTAATTTGTTCCTTATTGTTTCAGTGATGATCTTTATTGTTCTTATTTTTAAATATAGGTGGAATTTGTTATTATATATGGTGTAGATATGGATCTTATTTCATTCTTTTGCAGATGGTTTCCAGTTTTATCTGCACCGTTTGCTGAAGAGATTATCTCTTTCCCCATTTAATGTGTTTGGCTCTTTTTCAAAGGTCAGCTGACTGTATTTGGATGGATCTACTTCTGGGTTCTCAATTCTGGTCCCTTGATCCATGTATCTTTCATAGTACCAGTATTAGACTGTTTTGACCACTGTGGCTGTGTAATACATTTTGAGGTCTGAGAATGAGAAGCCTCTAACTTTGTTGTTGGTCTTAAGCAATGCTTTGCTTATCTGAGATCTCCTTCCTTTCCATATAAAAGATATGATCCATATCTTTAAAAGAATGATGCTAGAATCTGAATTGGGATTGTGTTATATATATATATAGATTGCTTTGGGGAGTGTTGACATTTTCATATTATATAATATGCTAATATCTAATATAATATTAGCACATTGTAGTCTTCCGTTTTTGTAAGTGACTTTTTTTTTTAGTAACGCTTTGTAGTTTTCTTTATATAGATCTTTTATTTCTCTGGTTAGATTCATTCCTATTTATTTTATCTTTTGGTTGGTTATTATAATTGGTACTGCTTTCCTAATTTCCTTCTCAGAGCTGTGTTTATTAGTTTATAGGAGCACAATTGAATTTTGTATATTGATCTTGTACTCTGACATTTTGCTGAATCTTTCAATGAGTTCCAATAATTTTCTTTCTGAGTCTTTGGGGTTTTCTATATGTAGAATGATATCATCTTCAAATAGAGACAGTTTTACTTCTAATTTGCCTCTAATTTGGATGCCTCTAATTTCTTTTCCTTGCTTCTACTAAGGTTTCCAATACAATATTGAATAGGACTGGTGTCAAAAGGTGTCTAGTTCCTGTTCGCAAAGGGAATGGTTTCAGTTTCTCTCCATTAAGGGTAATGTTGGTTGCTGGATTTGTGTATACATGCTCTTAATTATGTGGAGGATTTCCCTTCAATTCTTACTTTGTTAAGTGTTTTTATCAGGTATGGATGTTGGATTTTGTCAAATGCTTTTTCTGCATCCATTAATATGATCTCGTGGTTCTTTTCCTGTGTAGATGATACTGCTTGATTTTCTAATATTGAACTATCCTTGCATCCCTGGTATGAATCCCACTTGGTCATGATTTTTTTAATCTGTTGCTGTACTGTATTCTATCAGCTAGGATTTTGTTGAGAATTTTTGTATCTATGTTTATGAGGGATATTGATCTGTAATTTTCTTTTTCAGTGATGCGCTTGCCTGGTTTTGGTATAAGAGTTATGCTTGCTCCATACTATGTATTTAGGAATTTTCCATCCTTTCCTATGTTCTGGAATAGTTTGAGTAAAATTGGTGTCAGCTCTTCTTAAAATGGTTGGTAGAATTTACCAGTAAAGCCATCTGGGCCCAGGTTTTGTTGTTGTTGGGACTTTTTAAATGATCTGATTAATTTCATCTTTTGTTCTAGGTCTGTTCAAGTTTTCTATTTCACTCTGTGTTAATTTAGGTAGATCATGTTTTTAAAAATTTAACCATTTCTTCTAGCTTTTCAGATTTATTGTTATACAATTCTTCATAGTATTTCTGCTATTATCCTTTTTATTTCCATTTGTTCTGTTGGGATATCACCCATAACGCTTCTTATGTAAGTTATTTGCATCTTCTTCTTTTCTTTTGTTGATTTGCCAATGGTTTGTCAATTTTATCAATCCTTTCAAAGAACCAGGTTATTGTCTTGTTGATTCTTTCTGTATTGTAAATTTTCCTAATTTATTTATTTATGTTAGAATCTTTATTAGTTTCTTTCTTCTGGTGACTGCAGGCTTACTTTGATTTACTTTTCCTAATTGTTGGATATATTGTGTTAATGTGTTGATTTGGGTTCTTTCTCCATTTTGAATGTGCACATTTATTGCTATAAATTGTCTCACAAAAATTTTGGTGTGTTGTATTTTTGTTCTCATTTGAGTCAAGGAATTTTTTTATTTGCTCTGTTTCTTAGTAACTTTTCTTTGCTGTTGTTTGATGTTTATTAATTCTTTATGGTTTTCTTTTTTTCTTGTTTTGATATGAAGTGTATTAAGTTTCTTTGAGGTTGCACTGTAATTTATCAGTGTCTTCCCAAGTTTAAAACAGTCTGCCTTTTCTTGAAATCTACTTGTTTCCTCATCACTTTGATGTTCTGTATCTACAGTTTCCCTCTTTTCTATTTGCAACAGTCTTCATTATATACTGACATCTCTGATTCCCTGTTTTCAGTCTTGCAGGTTTGCTATACGTTTAATAGCTCTATATCTGGATTGACTTCTGGGTGGTGTTGTCATGTATGTTACTTTCAGGCTGTGGTCTGCATTATTTGTAAAGTTGCTCTGGTTATTACAAATTCCTTTAATTTCTATTTATCTGAAATATCAGAATTTCACCATCATATTTTAGGAACAGTTTTGCTGGGTATATGATTCTTGTTTGGCTTTTTTTTTTTTTTTTTTCTGTTTTCTTTTGCTTTCAGTTTTCTGTATGTCTTACCATTGCCTTCTTATCTTCATTGTTTCTGTTGAGGAATCAGAGATTAGTTTTATTGGTTAGCTTTTATAGGTAACTTTCTGTTTTTCCCTAGCTGTTCTGAGAATTTTCTCTGTGTCTTTGATAATCAAGAGTTTGATTATGATATGTCTTGGTGATTTTTTTCATTTTTTGGATCTATCTTATTTGGGATTTGTTCAGTATCCTGTATTCTCGTCTTTCATGATGTTAAAGAATGTTTCTTCCAACAACTCTAAAGCTATTTTATTTCTTTATTTTCTTGGTCTCTTCCTATTCTGGAATTCTGATCACCCAGACGTTATTCCTTTTATTGTATTCCATATGAAACTTAGACTCTCATTGGATCTTTTCCTTCATTTTTTCTTATTGCTTTTTTAGCTTACAAGTATTGAGATTTATCTTTAATTCAGGCTAGCTCAGGCTTCCATTGCTTCAAATATACTTCTTTGCAATTTCAATACACTGTCCATTTCTGAAATATTAGAATTTCTATTTACAGGTTTTGTGTTGTCTACAGTCCTTTATTTATTTTGTTTTGTCTGTGCCTGTAGTGGTGTCTTGAATTCCACTTTGATTTATTCCACCTTCCTGTCAATCATTTAAAGGTACTTGGTGTAGCACTGTAAGATAAGCACTGGTTGTAAGATAACCACAAGGTTGATGATTCAAACTCACCAACTGCTCCTCAAAAACCTTATATAGCGATCAAGAACAAACAAGATGGCGGATCAGGTGCACATGTACTAAAGAGCTCCGCCAACAACAACACAGAATACCCGACCAAGCAGGCTCAGGGGATGGTCCCAGAACTCTGAACCACATATAAAGGAATATTTAGAAGATTGGAAGGTTCACAGCTGGGGGGATTTGTGGCAGAAGCAAAAAATCTATTGCTTTCTAGTCCGGGACACTTGGCTGCTCCAGGAGCTGCCATCTTGGGTGAGACCAAGTGGGAGAAGGATCGAAGTGGCCACAGATGCCTGACATTCTTTTCTTTTGGTATCTGTTCATTGGTCCCTTGCTGTCTGCGCACCTCCAGTCTGGTGACACAAAAAAGTTTTGTGAGTGCCTGAGCTAATGGGCACCCCAGCCCCACCCTCAGAGGGTTCTACTATGCATGTGCACAGATCGCCTCAAAATTTAAAGAGACAGTTTCCAATTAAAACCAAATGGCCACAGCCAGCCATGAACTGTTTCCAATTAGAAAAAAAGGCATGAACGGGGATTGTGGAGTGGGACAAGCAGACAAAACAGGAAATAGGCAGAAAATTAAATCCTAAGTTATGTCAAAATGACCAACAGTGGTATCTTGAAACTTCTCAGGAAGAAGAGTGAAAAGGGAAGCCCATTTCCTGATCACATCTACCTGGAGGCATTCAGAAAGCATAAAAAATACCAAAATACATACCCATCTAAGTACTAAGTCTACAGATAACCCCTGAAGATGCCCCAAAAACAGAAGCAGACAACCATATCTATACATGTCCAGAAACGAGATAAAGTGACTGAGGCAAATGAGCTGGAAGGAGACCTACACTCCATACTGGAAGATGGGAAGGCTTTGGAAATGCCTGAGAAGGAATTACTAAAAATGATTATAAAAGGTATCAAAACACTGTACAATGCAGTTGAGAAAAATAAGGAAGAAGTCAGGAAAGTGCTACAAGAACAATCTAATAAGATAGATAGAGCATTGGAAACAATTCAAAACCTACAGAAAGAGGTCCAAACGATAAATAATAGAATATCAGAAATGGACAATACATTGAAAGGGCAAAGGATAGAATTGAAGAGATAGAAGATAGAACTAGTAAGCTAGAAGATAAATTCTCTCAACACTACTAAGATAGAAGAACAAATACAAAAAAGGACAAAAAAATCCGAATTAGGCCTAAGATCCATGTTGGATAATATAAAGAGGAATAACATAAGAATTATTGGCATTCCAAAACAGGAACAATCACACACACCCACAGAGGAACATAGTTGAAGAGCTTCTGGAAGAAAAATTTCCTAACATCATGAAAAGTGAAAAGATAAGCATTCAAGAAGCTCAACAAACCCTAGGATGGATAGACCCTAAAAGAGAATCACCAAGACATATAATAATCAAGCTCTCCAAAATCAAAGATAAAGACAGCGTCTTGAAAGCAGTTAGGGAAAAGAGAAATATAA
>NW_006408627.1:1494139-1495760 GCF_000296735.1 Chrysochloris asiatica
AAAAAAAAAAAAAAAAAAAAAAAAAGCAGGGAGCAGCTAGAAAACGAATTTAATAACCAAAAAGAGAAGAGAGAGATAAAATAAAAACCACAGAAGAAAAAAATAAGAAAGTAATAATAAAGAAAATGTGCTAAAAACACAATTGGGGAGAGATGAGTAAAAAGCAAAGAGACCACAAAATAGTAAGAAAAATCATGAGAAAGAAAAAAAGAAAGAAGAAACAGTGATAAGAGAGGAAAGAGAAACAGAACAAAAAAAAATGAAGGCAGTGAGAAAGGATAAAAAGAAAGGGAAGATAAGGAGAGGAAGTAGGGGGAGAAAGAATATATAGAGGAAATAAAATCTTAGCAGCTGCCAGACCTAGATAAGAGAACACTGGTAGCTCCTGCCAGCTAAGGAGTTTATATGGTGGGTGAGCAAGGGATGAGACAGTGGATCCTGACTCTAAATGTTTTCTGTCTTGGGAATCCAATTTGGAAGTAGTTCCTGAAGACTTAAAGAATCTGGGATCAAGTTCTTTCAGTTCTAGTGGGCGTCTGAGAGCTATAGTTCCTGCTAGTACAGAGCTGGCCATAACTGGCTCTGCAGGTTTTGAGCCAGCCTCATCTGAATTCAGGTGCCAGGATTGGTGTGGATAGTTCCTTGCTCTCTTTGATATGATTTACATGATCATGCTTCTGGTCACCAAGGTAATGTGGGATACAAGAAAATATTGTACTCTTCTCCCTGCCAGTAAGCAGTGTTCGTCTGCATCATAGAACTGCTCTCTGACGTCAAAATGCTGCCAGTGAAAGATAAAAATGGCCAGCACAGATCACCTATCTCTTTATTTACCCCCTCTATGTGTTTAAATTCTTCTAATGAGAAGTCCAGGGCTAGCGCTACAGGTTAGGAGAAAGGCTCACTTGAATATAGGTGCCAAGATTGGAGTGGTAAGCTCCGGACTCACTTTGATGGGGCTCACACTACGTATGACTCATTACCTTGCAGCTCTGATCCTGGGAGTTCTGGAGCTTTACTGGGGTGTACACATTTGGGGGCCTACCATGCCTCTGGTTACCAGGGGAATGTAGGGAATAAGAAAAAAATCATAACTTTATCTCCACAAGTCACCAGTATGCCTCTGGACAGCCAAGCCTGTCTAGTTTCTAAAACTGCTCATGAAAGTTGAAAGTGCCCCTGGTGTTTCATGTCTGCCAGCACAGGTCACCAGTTTGTCAATCCTTTTAAGCCTTCAATCCACTTCTCTCTTCCTTTATCTGAAAGTAAGTGTCTGCATCTGTTTCATTTGGTTTTATGCATCTTTATTGTAGAGAGTTTGTTTCGCATTTCTCCGTAGTGTGCCATCTTTCTGCCTCTCCTGAAATGTTCTTTTTGATGATGGGTGTGACACCATTCTCCTTGAAATTTTCATTTTTAGCATAGTAAACCATATGATTATCTGATTTAAAATGGGCAATGCCTGTCCTTTTTAGCTCACTAATGCATTTGTTGTTATTAAGCACCGTCTAGATGTTTCTGATCCACAGTGACCCTGTATAGCGTTTCTGAGGAGTGGCTCAGGAGTTTGAACCACCAACTTTGCATTTAAAACCTATCTTGCAGTCAAGTGCTTATCCTA
>NW_006408627.1:1496803-1508241 GCF_000296735.1 Chrysochloris asiatica
TCACTGTCCAGCTTTCGCATCCATATGAGGCTATTGAAAACACAATGGCCTGGGTCAGGCGCACCCTAGTCCTCAAGCTGACATCTCTACTCTTCAACACTTTAAAAAGTTCCTGTGCAGCAGATTTGCCCAGTGCAATACGTCGTCTGATCTCCTCATTTGTAGGGTCCTCATTTGAGACCTAATGACTACACTGACTCCATAGCAGTAGATCCATGCTATCAGTAGGATCAGTACTGGACTATGAATCACAACCCACCAGCTCAAACTATGGCTCAAACCCACCAGCTGCTCTTTGGAAATCCTATACAGGATTGCTATTCATTGGAACTAGTTGGATGGCACTTAAAAACAACACACACACACACACACACACATATATGTTATTGTTGTTGTTGTTATGTGCCATGGAGTCGGTTATGTGCCATGCAGTCGGTGTACATAGCGACTCTGTACAGGGTTTCCAAAGCTGTAAATCTTTACAGGAGCAGAAAGCCTCATCATTCTCCTGTAGAACAGCTGGTAGTTTCGAACTGCTGACCTGGCGGTTCACAGCCCGATTTGTAACCACTATGCTACCAGAGCGCTCTCTCTCTCTCTCTCTCTCTCTCTATATATATGTGTGTGTGTGTGTGTGTGTGTGTGTGTGTGTGTGTGTAGGAAAATCACTAGGCTGCTAACCACAAGATCAGTGGTTTAAACCCACCGGTCTCTCCTTGGAAAGCCTATATAGACCTGGCTCTACAGCATTTCACAACAACAATGACAACAGGCATCATTACAGAGATTCAGAGTTCAACATTTCCCAAATAGTGTAAATAGGAAATTTTAGGTACATTTACCTTGTTGATGATGATTTAAAGATTATTTTTGGTATAGAACCGCAGCTAGTCCAATCCAAGTTTATTTTGAAAGTACAGCCAGTCTACTTCATGGATAAGGTATTTTCTAATTGACTGAAACACCAAGCTGGCTGATCCCTAAGCCAGTCTGTCAATACCCATACTGAAAAAAACCTAGTGCATCCCAACACCATCTCTCAGGACAAATTATTAACTCTGCATCCATCATTTAGCATAATAAATGTGAAGCCAGAGCAGTTGAGTGTTGCCACAGGCCTCCTGCTGTGGATATAAATACCCTACTTTGGCATGCTTATGGAAGGCACAAAGAATTTGCTTTAAAAGTATTAAGAAGCAACAAGCACCAGTTTACTTTGGAAATGGTGCCTTGATGGAGTTAATTTTACCTGTCAAGCAGTGTGGAAAATACTACCTGTATATCACTGATCTCTGTCTGAATTTGAAATAAATCGATTTAACGGTAAACATAGAGCAATTCTTTAGTGATCACTAAATTTCCATTTTCTAAGATTTGGCATAAAAGCTTTAGAGAATGTTAGTTCTAGTTTGGGAGAATGCATATGAACTGCAGATACAGGTAACCAATAAAGAAAGAATACACGGTTTTGAAACTATATTCTCTGATCTTAGAAATTAGAGAAAGAAGAAAAATAGATCCTTCAATTTCAGTTTACTTGGTCTCTTGAGCACTAAACAACTGCTAAATAGACATCTGTCAACCATCAAAACTATTGTCCTGAGAACATCTTTAAACTTTAAACCTAAAATTTTCTTAAAAACAAACACCATTAATTCTCCAGGTAAAGAATACTTACCTTGAATATTATGTTCTTTTAGTAACTCCAAAGATTAGACAAGAAAGTTAGGGGCAGTGAATTTATGTTAATGGGTGAGGAACAATTCAGAAAAGGATGGTGGGAATAGTTGCACAACTTGAAGAATGTAATTAAGGTCACTGAATTATATATATCAAAAGTGTTGAATTGGCATCTGATCTGCTGTGTATATTCTCAGTAATCACAATAACTATTACAAAAATTAGATAAATTATCTGTAAAAATGCATCTATTCTTTCTTAAGATTACTCAAGTTATTAAGGAGATTTGCTAGCCATGTCTCTGGTTTTGTAAATTTATTAAACCAACAAAATAGCTAGTACAATCTTGTTAATAATTCTAGTTAATGTCTCTACCTAGATTATTTGGCCAAGGTTATTACTACTGTAAAAGGCATGATTTCACATAAAATGAAGTAGCTGTTTGATCAAATTAGGTGATATCATTAGAGATTGGGCATATTGTAATCATTGTCCTAACATCTCCACTTGCCATCCCTGAAATTTGCCTCTGACCTGCAATAAATAGTTGTGGTTCTTGAGCTATTTAAGCCTGATTAAAGTATTTGTTATGCATTTGACAGAACACAACAGTGCACAATATCAATTCCCAACTGACATCATCATGATTAAAAAGGGTAGAAGAGAGTGACCCCTATGTGGAAAGAGTTGCAATAAATAATAGGGATGCCATGAACCTCTAATCCAATCATAGGATTTAGCCAAAGTGAATAAAACCCTAGCAAAATCTTTTACCAAAAAGTTGCTAAGCCAATGACACTAGATTTTCTTATTAACAAAAATTATTTTCTGTTGTCTGGCTAGATAATATCATCAATTGTTAAGGTGTCTGTTATGAATACATATGAGAAGTATCCCACATGACCTCCTTAGTAAGGGTTGCCTTATTGCAAGTATTTAAATTTCAAAATAATTTACATTAGGAGAGGCAGCCCAATTAAACTTACAGCAAAAAGAAGACAACAGCATAAGAGGAAATGCCTAAATCAGGAGTGCAGATGAGATACAAAACAAAACGGAGAGGCATATAATTTTTTAAAACCAAACCTGGCAGGTGCTCATCGGTGCTTTGATTGTCAGTGAATGAGCCAACTACTATCAACTAAAGCCAGTCATGTAAAATTGTTTTTGAGAGACATGGAGAACGTTTGCGTAATGTGAAACACCCATTTTGGCCAACTGCTTTGCTGAATCATCGGAGAGAAACTCCTTCTCCACTGAACAATGAAGATTTGAATAATTAAAACAACAGGACCACCACTCATTTGTCTGTTTGTTGTACTGTGGGGTTTGCATGTTGCTGTGATGCTGGAAACTATGCTACCAGTATTTTAAATACCAGCTGAGTTAACCATGGTGGACAGATTTTAGGGGAGCTTCCAGACTAAGAAAAGATGGAAATGGAAGCTGCTTCTGAATGCTTAGCCACTGAAAACCTAATGAACAGCAGTGGGACATTGTCAGATATAGTGCAATGATATGAAAACATTATGAATAACACCAGAATATTGTCAGATGATGAGCTCCTCAGGTTGAAAGGATATTAAAATAGGACTGGTGAAGAGCTGCTTCCTCAAAATACAGTTGATCTTATTGACATGAATGGGGTGATACTTTTGAGACTTTCATTTATTGATGGGGCACAACTTAAAATGAAGAGAAACAGCTGAAATTATTCATTAATAATTAAAATATGGAATGTATGAAGTATGAATCTAGGAAAATTGAAAGTTGTCCAAAAATGGGGTGGAACACATAAAGATTGATATCCTAGAGATTAGTGAATTGAAATGGACAGATATTGGCAATTTTGAATCAGGCATTCTTACTATTTACTATGTTGGGAATGACAAATTGAAAAGGAATGGCATCAAATTCTTGAAGTAAAGTGCTATCTGTTTTAGGTTAATGTCCATATGCCTATAAGGAAGACTAGTTCATACCACTATGATTCAAATCTATTTACCAACCACTAAAGTCAGTGATGATGAAATTGAAGAATTCTACCAACTACTTTAGTCTGAAATGGATCAAGCATTCAATCAAGGCAAGAGGGGCTAAAGGAAGGGTGGGTTATGTACATATTTACCTCCCTTTCCACAGAGCCCCCAGACCTTTTATACAGTTTTACAGGGGTGGCCCTCCTAATTTTTTTTGGGGGGTAGCACTTTTATGGTTTTATTTAGCACAAATAAAATTTGAAAACAGGCTGTCTATTCATTTTCTTCGCTGCACAGCCTGGCATTGGGATTTGTGACTGATGGCCAGCTGGGCTGCTCTTTCCACAATCGCTTTGCTGTACTTGGAGGAAACTTTGGGAGCAATCGCTGCACAGTAAGATTTGTTGCACATCAGTAACACCTCCAGCTCTTTGACGCAGTGGACCAGGAACTTGTGGAAGCCGCTGGGCAACATGTGTTTTGTCTTTTTGTTGCTCCTATAACCAATGCTGGGAATAAGATCTGGCCCTTAAATCTTCTTCGCATTCTGTTGTCAATGCCTTTGGACTTGTGCCAGTTATGCTTAATTTGACGTAACTATCTGATTGGTGCCGTATGAACTTCTTGGTCCTTTTTTTGATGATCTTGGGCTTTACCAGGTGTCTGAGGGCAGCCGTGATGCCGGTTGAGATGGCTACCTCCTCCATAGGCAGCATGATTACTGGTGATTAGAATGCAAAAGCTGCAAAGAGGAAGAATCAACAGTTGGAAAATAAGGCCTTCGTGATAGAAATGATACTGGAGATCAAATGATAGAATTTTATAAGATCAATGGCTTGTTCATTGAAAATACCTTTTTTAAACAACATACATGTGTACTTCACCAGATGGAATACACAGAAATAAGATTGACTACATCTGTGGAAATGTTGTTATTGTTGTTAGGTGCCGTCGAGTTGGTACCAACTCATAGAGACCCTATGCAGAACAGAATGAAACACTGCCCAGTCCTAGGCCAACCTCACAATTGTTGCGGCTTGAGCCCATTGATGCTGCCACTTTGCCAATCCAAGTCCCTGGAGGTCTTCCTCTTTTTCTTTGACCCTCCACCTTACCAAACATGATATCCCTCTCCAGCGACTAGTTACTCCAGACAATATGTCTGAAGTATGAGAGACGGAGTTTGGCCATTTTGGCCTCCAAGGAGCACTCTTGCTGCACTTCTTCCAACACACATCCATTGGTTCTTTTGGCAGCCCATGGCAATTTCAATATTCTCCAACCATAACTCAAATGCATAAATTATTTTATGGTCATCCTTATTCACTGTCCAACTTTCACATTCATATGAGGTTATTGAAAAACCATGGCTTGGGTCAGGTGCACCTTAGTCCTCAAGCTGACATCTTTGCTCTTCAACACTTTAAAAAGGTCTTATGCAACAGATTTGCCTAATGCAATATGTCATTTGATTTTTGACTGCTGCTCCATGAGTGTTGATAGTTGATCCAAGAATGAATTCCTTGACAACTTCAATTTTTTTGTATATTGATAAGAATGTTGTTTATTGGTCCAGTGGTGAAGATTTTTGTTTTCTTTACATTGAGTGGAAAAGCTCCATATTATCAGTCAAGACAAGATCAGGTGCTAACTGTGGAACAATCAGTTGCTCATATGCAAATTCAGACTGAAGCTGAAAAAACTTAAAACAAGCTCGGGAGAGCCAAACTATGATATTGAATGTATCCCACTTGAATTTAGAGACTGTATCAAGAACAGATTTGATGCATTAGACACTAATGACAAGAATGTGGAATAACATCAAGAACATCATCCAGGAAGAAAGCCAAAAGAGACAAGAAAGAACGAAAAGACAAAAATGAATGCCAGAAGTGCCTTTGATTTTTTTTCTCTAGTGTGAAAATGCTAAAGCAACTGTAAGAAATGAGGAAATAAAAGAGCTGATCAGAACATTTCTAAAGGCAGTTTGAGAGGAAAAAGTCAAGTATTATAAAGCAATATGCAAAGACTTGGAGATAGAAAGTGAAAAAGGAAGTACATGCTTAGCATTTCTCTAAGTGAAAGAACCAAAGAAAACATTTAAGCCTTGTGGGAATGAATGTCTTTTCTTCAAAATCATTGTAATCCTGTTTATTGCATTCTATGACCTTTCTTTTTTATTTTTACTACTTCCTGAAGTTAGTAGGGACTTTCCAACTCTCTTAAGCTTCCCTAGCAATTTGAAATAGCCAACCAATTAAGGACAAGAATGTGTGCCCTAGCAGTTGAATTAGCCAACCAGGTAAGGACAAGACAGTGTGGTCAAAGCTCTAGCCAATGGGGTGAGACACAGCCTTAGACTTGTGTCAGGGATAAAACCCTAACAGACTACCTGCTTGCTGTGAGAAGCACTGGTGGTACTATGGGATCCACACTGAGATGCTAATCACAAGGTTGGTGGTGGCTCAAACCTACCAGACATTACATGGAAGAAAGATGAGGCTATTTGCTCCCACAAAGATTTATGGCATCAGAAACTCTATGTAAGTGGCAGAAACAGTGGGCTCCAATGTAGCAGTTATTGTACAGGACTGGGCAGTGTTTTTTTCTGTTGTGCATAGAGTTGCTTTGAGTTGGAACTGACTTTGATTCAAACCTACCTTAAGGTCCAGTGGTTATCCTACAGTGCCACACCAGGACTCCTCTAACTTAATGGATAAGTTTATTTATTTATTTTGTTGTTGCTGCTGTATGATAGAGATCCAGATCATCACAATGAGGGCTGCAGCACTCCCTCACATTTTGTTCCTGATGTTACATATGAAGAGAGTTGTGAATTTTGCTTTATAGAAATAATAGCTCTTGCCTTAATTAAATTGTCTACTAACCTAAAGGTTGATGGTTCAAATTCTAGCAGAGGTATTTCTGAAAAGAAGTCTGACATCAGAAGAAAGGTCTGGTCAGCTACTTCTGAAACAGCAGCCATTGAAAAGTCTATGGAGCACAGCTCTACTCGGACACACATGGAGTTGCCATGAGCCAGATCGACCTGATGACTACTGGTTTATTACATTTTTTTCCCTTTCCTATAGGCCTGACAGTAGTCAGTTGGACTCCTCCTTAGTCACCTTTAGACCCAGTCACAGACCCATCTCCACTCATCATCCTGGCTGCCTCTTGAACTGTAGTGTGAGCAAATGAGATAAGTACAAAATATTCCTCTGCCACTGGCTCCATGCTCTCCTCATATTCAATCACGAAGACTAATGAATCAGAGATGATTGCGGTGGTAAAAATCCAAATGCAGATTTTTCTGGCCTTACTAATGAGAGAAAAATATAGTAGACCGTTGGCCTAAAGGCTCCAGATGCGATTCCTTTGTAACTTAGAGTGCATTAAAAAAGCTTCAGTCAGCAAGATAAGTTAATTTTTTTATGACCTTTATAAACTCTTTTAGCCTGTATCTCGGGAGCTTCTCTTAAAGATTAAATTTTTTTAAATCCTTTTAGCTCAGTCCGACACAGCATCTGAGGCTCTTTTGCTTCAAAGGCTAGATCCAAAAATCTATAAAGAAATTCTGTTTGTGACAATTATTGTCAAAGTAATGATTAGCTAAGATGTCATTTTTAGTTTTTAGTATTCTTGCCTTTATGATATTAATCCAATAAAGCTAACTTCTGCTTAATGTGAAAGTTGCATAAAGGAAGCATCATTTCTAGTTGCCTTTGCCTACATTTGCAAATTCTTAAAAAAGAAATTGAATTGTCACTGGCATTACCTCTGTCACCTGCTGACCACTGGATCAGTTGGGGTGTGGGGCACAGCTATCCAGATTTGGTTAAAATAAAATATCTCCACCTTAAGAACTATAAAGGATTCCTTGGGTGGCACTAACATGTAGTTATTAACTGAAAAATTGGTGGTTTGAATCTACCTGGAGATGCCACAGAATAAAGGCCAGATGATCTGGTTCTAAAATGGTCACGGTCATGAAAAACTGATGGAGCACAGTTCTACTCTGCAACGTATGGGGCAGATACAAGTCAGAATCAACTTGGTAACTAGTTAAGAACTGTAAAGTTGCATTAATATATAACTGAGTACATGGATTTTGGTAGCTCATGTAGTGCAAATATCCAAAAATAATGGGTATCATTATGCAGAGAGAGACACATTAGAGAAATGTGAGAGACTCTTCATTGATGATATCACTCATTTATTGCATGAATCACAGAGCCTCTTGGTTGTTAGGTGTCAGTTTCTTTTCAACATGGTGTTTTTGACTGGCTTGATTGATGGCTACAGGAGTCATCATCCGTCATCATCTTAGGCATCTATCACTACCTCTATTACATCCAACATTCTGACACAGAAAATCTGTGGTTGACACAATTGATTTCTCGTTTGTTTCATTTTTGACTTCCATCTACAAGATCCCACAAAAACTTGGTTCTTATATCTCTGTGTTTCAAAGATGCATATTCTGAAGTGATGGACTATTCATTGAAGTAACTGGATCTATTAAGATATACGTGAACTTTAGTGACGAGGCCTCTTATTGAGGATATGTATGTCAACCTCCTGAGAGTTCTGCCTTTAGAAATAGTAACAAAGGGAGATAATAAATCTCTGAGAAAAAGAAAAGGATAAAGTTATTAGACTTATTAAAATTTATTTCTCTATCAAATTTTACTCTGCAGCAGCTCCTTTGGTCCATGCCACTTTCTGTCCCTCCATCTTATGATCCTGGCACCCAGGTCTAAGAAAGTCTCCTGATTTCAAACTAAGACATACAAACAATCTGACTTAAAAATCCTTGACAGTTTATTTATTTATTATTTATTGCTATTGCATAAACCTCTATAATACCTCATTATATAGAAAGGTTACATGCTTTTTTCCAAGGGACATAGGTAATTAAGAATCAGATCCAGAACTTAACCTCATTGTTTATCTTCTAAACATATTGACATCTTCCTATGTGCTCTAAAATCTAATAATCTGGCATGATCATGCATCATCCTATTCTATGCATTTTTCTGAGAAATGAGCAAAGGGAACAGACACGGAGGTGTGTATAAAATTGCTGTAAGTTTTGCTTGTTGAATTCACATTAGCTGTGAGTTTTTAGTTTGGGCTGAGAGTTAGAACTAATCAAGGATACTTACTACTTAATGTTTCTCATTTTTTATATAGTAATTAATTACCAGTGTTTACTATCACTTGTTGTAATGTAATGGTAATATGCAGGGTTCATATTTTCTAGAGAAATCCTTTTTTTCTTTGATGTAGTATGATTTAAAATCTGTTATTGATAACATATATACATGACCACACAGAAAGCACTTAAAACAGATATCTTTTGTGACTTTCTTCTACTTTTATTAAATATTGTTTCTACTTCACAACAAGAAATGAAAAAATACAATGCCTTTGGGAAGAAGGTGGTATCCTTGGCTCTATAAGATATAAAGCACTACTAGGATTCTTAGAGCTGATTTTTACTATAATGTCACCACAAAAGATCTAAAGATCATTATTTGCTAAAAATAAAGGAACAAGACAAAATCGATTACTATGTCACTAGATTTATATTTCCATTGCTCTCTATATACATCTCTATTTGTCCTAACTTAATGCAGAGGATATTTAATACATTGTGGAAGTAGCGTGTTGTTTTTGATTTATTTTTTGTTTATCATTTTTGGCATTCCATGGAGAAATTCTGCAAATCAATACTGTATCTATCTGTGTTTAAGCACCCAAGGTACAGTGTAGGTTTAAAGGTTCTATAGGGATAAGGAAACTTTCTGTACTGGTTGAGTTCTTTTTCTAAGAATCAAACTCTATTATTCACACATGAAAGAGACTTGCTTTTCTTTCTTTCTATGCCTCACATGACACTCTGATCACAGATACAAAAGCTAATTTAGCCATCATTACAAGAAGACAAAGTTTTGTAGTAATTGAATTTATAGACTATCCTTTCCTCTGCAGAGCTTGCTTCTTATGAATCTAGCTAACTCTCTCTTAACAATTTACTAGGGAATTAGATAGAATATATCTTTGGTTCATGTGATGGTTGAAGAAACAAGTGATTTTAAATTTGTTATGGGTGAATAAGATGGTTGGTGAAAAGGTAAGATTTTTAAATAATTATAAATCCAAATAATTACAAAGTGTTTAAATTATACTTATTTGGATAAAAAAAATGAAGGCAGGTAAAGTATCAGTCAATTAATATGAAATTATCAAGATCATGGGGAATAGGAAAGGTATTATGGGATATTTTCTGGGTAGGTATTAAGCTATTCCATGATTTTAGGGAATTGAAACCCAAAGACATAGAATGTTGTATTGAAATCCACAACTACAGAATGCAGTGAGAATGAAAACACAAGGCCGCAAATATTATATAGTGATGGAAAAAAGAGAACAGAAAGAGTGTTAGGGAGCCTTAAAAACACCTGGTGTGGTGCTGTAGAATAACCACTGGACTTTTAAATGCAAGGTTGACTGTTCAAACCCACCAGTCACTCCTTGAAAACCCTATACAGGGTTGCCATGGGTCGGAACCAACCTGATTTCACATGAAAACAACAAAAATACCTATGAAGATTCTATACTTGAAACAGATAGTTCTTTTGAAAACACCAGAAAGCATACACACCGATTAAGGACCAACCTGTTTAGGACAAATTTTGAGAAGTGAGCAAGTCAGCTTTTAACACTACAACTTTACAAATGAGGAAACACATTAAAAAAATGATACAATACAGTATTAAGAGAGACAGAAAACAGATTTCAGGAACTGGCAATAGATAGCAAAAATGTTTTAGATATGTTGACTTTTTGATGTAAAGGAACAGGTTTCTTAATAAAATATCAACTCAGAACCCACCATGATGTTAAGAGACATGAGAAGTAAAAAGATAATGTCAGACATGGTCTTGACTTGATTTTGAGTTTTATGCTTCTAATAGAGTTTTCTTGGAGTCAGTGTGGCTCAGTGGCAGAATTCTCTCCTTCTATGCATCTTTGTCCAGGGCAAAGGTGTCACTTTGAGGACTATGGTGAACCTGACACAAACCATGGAATTTTCAATAATTTCATATGTATGTGAAAGTTGGACAAAGAATAAAAAAGACTGTTAAAAAATTGTTTCTGTTGGGGATGACCAGGAAATTTACATCTGTGATTGTCCAGTTTAAACATCAGCATCTTTTAAGCTAATGCTGCAATGAGAGTGCGCCAAGTGATTCATGCCATTCCTTACCTCCCCAGGTTGGCTTAAAAGAAATGGAACATTTATTGAAGCAAAGGCTTACATTTTACAGATACAAGATATATCTTGTATTGGGACTGCTTTTCATACTTGAACAAAAAGTGTTCTTAAATGCCAAAAAAATAAAAAAGGCAATGATACCACTCATCTGCCAATTTGTCATACTGTGGTGATTTTGTGTTGCTGTGGTGCTGGAAGCTATGCTACCAGATTTTAAATACCAGCGGGGCTACCCATGGTAGACAATCAGACTAGGAAGGAGAAGCAGATTACATCTGAATGTTTAGCCACTGAAAACCTTATGGAAATCCTTACCACTGGATCAACAAATAACATCACCATAAATGGAGAAAAGATTGAAGTTTTCAAAGACTTCATTTTGCTTGGATCTAATAGCTACACTCATGGAAGCAGCAATCAAGAAATAAAACAATGTATTGCATTAGGCAAATCTACTGCACAAGACCTTTGCAGTGTTCAAGAACAAAGATGTC
>NW_006408627.1:1510741-1511340 GCF_000296735.1 Chrysochloris asiatica
AGGCTTCCTGTGGAGCCCCTGCATTACATAAGATCATAGGTGGAATCATGAGCTCCATCAAGAATCTTCTGAGGTGGGAAATTTCCACTAGAAAGGACAAGCAGACCAGCCTGGAGTGGCTAGAAGAATAGAAGATAATTCTTGAAAGAACGATCAACAGGAAAAGTACAAAACAATAATGGCTGTCCAAATGGCCTCTACAAGAACAAGCAAGGTGTTCGCACAGGAGACACCAAGGCAAGCAGTCGGGTCCCCTCAGGGCAAACCCCTTTCTAAGACTGAGAATCAATGAGAATACATGAGCAGATATGTGCTTTGATTGGTGACCACATTTGTCACTGATAAGGGGAAGTGAGGGAAAAATAGCAATGAAGCTGAGAGCTAAGCCATACAATGTTCAAAAGACTCCTGTGAATGCAGGTGGAGACCTGGTTGGCCAGCAGTGTGGCAAGACCTGGGGACTCTTGGGCCCAGAGTCAGTGACATAGCCATAGAGGAATAGAGTCGAGAGTGAAGTGTCCAGCTGATAAGAAGAGAGGGCATATGCACAAGATCACCCACACTTGCAGATAATACCCACTTGATCTGGCTTCAATGAC
>NW_006408627.1:1515820-1518689 GCF_000296735.1 Chrysochloris asiatica
AGTAGGAAACGACTAAATTGGCATCTGACAAAAACAGCAATCTTTACTAACTTGATGGCATATAGCAACACCAACCTTCATCGAAGCAAACTGCCATAGGAAGAATGGCTGGTGGGTGTTAAAAAACTACATTTCAGTAAGCAGCTCAGCAATTAACCACTGCACTGCCAGGACTCCTCCTTATACATGCATTAAAAGAGCCTTTTATATTTTGGTCACACACAATAAAACAAAAGTTGCTCTGACTTTCTCCAGAATCAATAGACAATGTCTTCTGCATGAAAATTAGGATCTTCTAGGAAACAGGTATGGGTACTGTGTATTATCTTTCTTCATCAAATCCACATGCACACCCATTTCTGCCAGTTGCTGTTGAGTCAATTCCAACTCTGATCCATGGTGACTTCATATGTATCAGAGTAGAAAAGTACTCCACAAGTCTGATTTTTTGGAAGAAGAACTCCAAACCTTTCATTCAGCATGCCTTTGGGTGGACTGGAGACTCCTACCTTTCAGGTAGAGTTAGTTCCACAGCTACATCTGCACCATGTGTATCTATTTCTTAGTCTGTAGTGCAATTCCTATCTTGAAAACATCTGTTCAGGTCACAATCAGGGCAGAAATACATTTCTAATAAGAGCAAACTAACTGGGTTCTGAAATATCCAAGTATCTGAAATTCAGCAGAACTAGACAAGAGGCAAATCCTTTGTTCTCTTGCAGACAACAGCACTCTGATTGGTCATCAGACGGTTAAAGTAAAAATGTGGCACAAATGTGAATCAGCTGTATGAATGAATGCTCACTCTTCAGTGCTTTTCAAGGGACCAGTAGACATGAATAGAAGACACCTTTTACTATATGTGAAGTGCTTTCTGAGTGTATAAGCACTGAAACTAGAACTGGCTTCAAACATTTATCAATAACAATTTATAGCTGATAAATAGCTGATAAAAGAGTGAGAATCTACTGAAGCTTAACAATGCAGTCCCCACGAATGTTTGCTCCAAGGCTGGAATCAATGTCATCAGTGAAATTTATGGGAAGGCCATGAAATCCTCTAAGATTCTGTAGTATTCTTTTCTACCCTTCTTGGATACCATCAATTATGGTCTAATAAGATTTTTCTTGTAGTAGGAAAATCTAAGAGCTATTGTTTCACCAATGCCACATGAGTGTACATGTTTAAATAAAGTTTTTTTAAAAAATGTTTCTTTATTGTAAGTGTGACCTCTTCAGAGACAGGTCTCCAGAGTCTCTGAAATAAATGTTGACCTCTCTGAGTTCTGTTAAATCTATGTGGTATTGTTCATTGGGTCTGTTTGCTCAACTAAATCTTAAGGGCCAGGCACCAGCTCCCAAGATCCTTCTAAGGTAAAACATTTGTCCATAAAACATACCCCATTCCCTGCATGCTTTAAAACTATAAAATGGGCATATCAGACAGAATGCTTGACAGCAAAGTTTGTTTTAAGGAAACAACCCAAAGCTTTGTAGAGGAGGAGTAGACTGTTAATAGGTGTTTTCACAAGGATTTTTTCTAAAGTTTTAGCTTACTCAACAAGGATGGGGATGAGGTGTGAACTATGGGCCTTTGACTCTTCTTCAGGTCAATTCTATATCATATTGAATGTGTCCTCATGGTTATCTTCAGAATATATTTAAGTACTAAAGACTTATCTTTGAGATGTGGATCTGTTTCACTGTAGGGGAGAGTCATTGATAGGATTTCAGTATCCTTGAATGGACTCTCAGTCACTCAGGGAAAATGAATTTTAATTCCATGATGCACACATGCAATACACATTCATACATATTCATCTTTATACACACATTCATGCTTGTATGTTATTGTTGTTAAGTGCCATCAAGTCAGTCCCGACCAGTAGCAACCTTGTATAGGATTTCAAAGGAGTGGCTGGTGAATTTGAACCACCGACCTTATAGTTCAAACTGACCTTGTGGTTCAGTGCATTTACCCACAATACCTCACCAGGACTCATGCTTGTATATATACGTGTAATATCCATACACATATGTATGTATGTATTTCCATTAGTTTTAGAAAAGATGCAGTGTATCATATCTTGCCATGCTTTTTCTCTAGATGAAAAATACTTTATTTTCTCAATGAAATCATAGAAGTCTTAAGTCAGTAACTGGTCCTCAGACAGAAGCCAAGTTTCTTTCCAGACTATGTCACATTTTTGCTTCTCAAGCTACACACAGCAGTTTTCTGAGATAAAGGCTGGTAAAGGAAAACTGTATACAGGGGGAAGTGAAAAACTTTCACATTTACAAGGTTCCATGTCTTAGTGTAAGATAAACACCGTAAGATAAAAACTGGACTACTCACCACAAGGTTGGTGATTCAAACACACCAACCACTCTCAGAAACCCTATATAGGGATGTTGTAAGTTGAAACAGGATCAATGGCACACAGCAACAAAGTGGGTCCTCAGCTATCTTATTAGTTACTGTACTATGGGTCTTTATGTCATACCATTAATTTCTACATCAAATTTAAAACCATACAATCCTTATTAAAAGTCAGAGGAGTCAAGGCATTGGTGAGACCAACCTAAGCACACATACCTAAGACGGCATTACAACCCTTCATTGAAACACACTTTTTCATCCAACAGGTTAATTATTAAACTTGTTGCTACTTAAATAGAGAAATTAAGTGTTGGGAGGCAAGTATATAAACATACAGACAGGAAAAAGCTTTGTGTTTCCCGAGGGCTGGGTGGGTGTGGTGAGGAATTGAGGAATGAGTAAGTAGAGCATTGTTGTTGTTAGGTACCATCGAGTTGGAACCAACTCATAGCGACCTTATGCACAGCAGAACAAAACACTGCCCGATCCT
>NW_006408627.1:1520302-1527475 GCF_000296735.1 Chrysochloris asiatica
GTGTTCTTCTTTTTGGTTTTCTGATTCCAGATCTTTGCACATTTTGTTGTAATATTTGGCTTTATCTTCTCGAGCTGACCTTTGAAATTTTCTGTACAGCTCTTGTGCCTCCTCATTTCTTCCGTTTGCTTTAGCATCTCTACACTGACGAACAAGTTTCAATGTCTCTTCTGACATCCATTTTGAACTTTTCTTTCTTTCTTGTCGTCTCAATCACTTTTTACTTTCTTCATGTATGATGTTCTTGATGTCATCCCACAACTCTTCTGGTCATTGGTCTTTAGTGTTTAATGTATCAAATCTGTTCTTCAGATGATCTCTAAATTCAGGTGGGATATATTCAAGGTCATATTTTGGCTCTCTTGCACTTGTTTCCTTTTCTTCAGCTTCAGTTTGAATTTACATATGAGTAATTGATGGTCTGCTCCACAGTCTGCCCCTGGCCTTGTTTTCATTGATGATATGGAACTTTTCCATTGTCTCTTTCCACAGTTGTAGTCAATTTGATTTCTATGTATTCATCTGGTGAGGTCCATGTATATAGTCATCTGTTATGCTGTCTAAAGAAGGTATTTGAAATGAACAAATAATTGATTTTGCAGAATTCTGTCACACATTTTTCAGCATCATTTCTATCACCAAGGCCATATTTCCCAACTACTGATCCTTCCTTTTTGTTCCCAACCTTTGCATTCCAATCATCAGTTATGAGCAATACATCTTGACTGCATGTTTGATCAATTTTAGATTGAAGAAGTTGATAGAATTTTTCTATTTCATCCTCACTGGCTTTAGTGATTGTTGTGTAAATTTGAATATTAGTGGTATTAACTGTTCTTCCCTGTAGGTGCATGGATATTAACTTATCACAGACAGCATTGTACCTCATGATTGACCTGGATATGTTCTTTTTGACCATGAATGCAACACCATTCCTCTTCAATTTGTCATTTCTGGCATAGTAAACCATGTGGTTTTCAACCATTTCAGCTTACTAATGCCTAAGATATCGATGTTTATGCGTTCCATAGAGCATAGAGGGTTCTTAAGGCAGAGTCAAAATTTGTCGAATATATAACAGAATTTTAACTCTAATGTAAACTATAGATTTTATTTAATAATTATGTATCAATATTGTAGCATCACTTGTAACAAGTTTGCCACTCTAATACAAGATGCTAATAATAGAGGAACTGTGGACAGATGGAGAGGGAACAATTTTGGGAACTGTTTGTATGTGTTTTCTGCTCAATTTTTTTGTAAAGTTAAAACTGTTCTAAAAATTAGTCTATTAATTAAAATGAATTCATAAAAATTAAATGAAATGAAAAATTCAGTTTCTCTGACTCACTAGCCATGGTTCAAATGCTTAGTAATTATAGCAGAGAGAGATTTGACAATATACAAACTAGAATATTCCCTTAAGTGAAGACAATACTAATGGACAATGCTGGCTTACAAAATATTACAAGTCTCAACTAGGACTTACTGTTGCAATTTCAGGGAGGTTGGGGGGGAAAGCCTGAGAGAATAGTTATTCTCAGGAGATGGGACCTTGAATGATGAGGTAAACTTGAAGGCAAAGGCAACTCAACTAACTACTGGGTGTGGCTCTCCTCTTTCAACCTCATTGAAAGAAAAGTAGGGTAGAATATTCTGTAGATGAGTAATACTGCTGATATAAAGATAATGTTTTCTCATGAAGATTTCTGGGAGACAGGGCTTTAAATTGCAGCAAATTTCTAGACACCAAACTTCAGGTAAAGCACAGGTACATCAGCTTCACATGTGATAATCCTTTACTAGAACCATCTTGACCAAGCCCCAAGTTATTGAGCTCCTCAGGAACATACGCAGCCACCATCTCCTTCTAGGAAATATATGCATAATGGCATCTTGCTACCTGTGCTTTTGTGCTTGTGCTGGTTCAACAATCTTCCTGTTGACTGCTGACTTAGTTATCTAGTGCTACTATTAGAGAGAAAGCATGGTGGCTCTGTAGGATAAGTGCTGGACTGTAAACCACAAGATAGGCAGTTTGAGCCCACCAGCCACTTTATGGGAGAAAGATGAGGCTTTCTGCTGCTACAAAGTCTCTGTTTCCTGCAACATCTTTGTACCCAGATTTCCTTTGATACCTCCGTGTGTTTTGGCATGAATCTTCCCCTGGATCTAGGAGGTTCTCAATACAGAAGGCACATTCCTTTCCTGGCTCTTCTTTCTTGGTGCAGTAGGTCCCTCTTATTTTGCTCACTTATTTAATCCCTTTTATATCGCAAAATTTGTTTACTCGAGATATGTCTTAATCCTATAGAATCCATCCTGCCTCATTAACACAACTGCCTCTAATCCTGCCTCATTAGCATCATGTTGTTGTTGTTGGTTCTCATTCATAGTGACCCTGTATAGCATTTCCAAGGAGTGGCTGGTTAGTTTGAAATGCCAACCTTGTGGTTCAAACTGACTTGCTGTCCAGTGCTTTATCCCACAGCACCACACCAGGAGAGGTGAGGATTTATAATACATAGGATAATTACATCAAATCATAAAATGAAGGATAGTTGCATAATACTGAGAATCATGGCTTAAATAAATTGACACATCTTTGAGCGGTACACAATTCATTCCCAAACAACTGTCATCATGGTGCCCTAATACAAAGTTAGTAGCACTACTGTGACACCTAGATCACTGTGGTGAATCCCTGCCTGTCAACCTTTCCTCTCCCCATAGGACGGGAAGAGCAAATTAAAATTGGGTTTGAAAAGGATGGGTAACTTACCTGGCCCTAGGGATTTCACAGCCTCCAGTTGCAGGGCCTGATGATTGGAGGGCTGACACAGCTCATTTCCCCAGCCTGGATTTACTGTGATCCCTTGTCACAGCTCTGTGACGAGGGAGGAGGGAAGAGAATTTTCATCAGTGCAACGAGTACCTGCGGCAACTACATGTAGTGGCTCTCTAACACATACATGCACATCAATAAATCCTTATCTGTTGACATGGATATATAGAATTATATTTTTGTTAGTACCAAGCTAATGTGGAAGGGCTGCCCCTATTACCCCCACCCATTTCTTTTACTTCAATCTTGATAGTGTTTTAAACACAAAGAGGAAGGAACGTTCTTATTTTATTTTGTGACATAGGTGAACCCAAGAGGCATATTCTAAACATATAAATCACAGGAGGCTGCCTTCTGAAAGTACACTGAGCTGTACATATATTATTAGTTGAATGCAAGAGACAGCTATAGAATGATATGATTGAAACTTTGTGAATAATGAGTAGCATTAAACATTTATCAAATAACATTCCTGAATGTTAAGAGATTACAGGAAACTTTCTGTTTTCTTTTTGGACTGTAAAATAAATCCTACAAATTAAACTCAAAGTATTTAAAAATACATCAACAGAAAATAGGTTAGTCTGAAATAGAGTGGAGATGGGGTACCAGAAAACTATTTAGGGAAATAAAAACTGTTGTGGTGGCTACATGATTGCTTTTATTTGTCCAAATTTATCAGATTGTACACTTAAAGAGTTCTATGTTAATATGATACACAACTAACATAAGCACTTAAAGTATTAAAATAGCAATTTAAAATATCAAATTCTGATAATTATCTAGAATGATTTAAAGAATAACGATATCAGAAAGTTGAATACTTAAAAAAAAATGTTACCATAGGAATGTATATACTTTTCACAAACCTATAACTGGATGAGAATTTTCCCTGTGGAATATAACTTAAGTGAAAACAACACCACAGATGGATAGTAAAGATGATTAGTCTTCTTTGCACACAGCTGAGACCTCGTGACTGGTTCAGTCCAATGAATTGTTACTGGAAGTGATCTGTAGGGAAAAGCCTTTATGGAATCCCTTAACTCTCCAGTTTTCTGCTCAGCAAGAGAAACCTATATTTGAACTGGGACTGTAGCAAGATGTTGAAGCTTCTTTTTCTTTCATCCAGGGACCATGAGTGACTACTTGAAATGCAAACTTGTTTACCAAACTGGATTAGACATGCAGTGCACACAAAAAATAAAACTTTTACATTGTAACTCATACTTTAAAAAAGAAAGACTAGACAATAATAGCTTAACTAAACATCAAATAATGTTCTTTCTATCAGTGTGTGGTAGATTTCACTTGAAAACATTTGACCTTCAGATTAAAATATATTACTATGAGTTCAGTGTTTCCCTGAAAACAGGTCAAATGACAAAAGCAGATTTTTATAGACTGACCTAGAAAACCAAAAGGGAAGAGCATGGTCAGAAAAGTAGAAAAATTCAAATCTTGGATTGTTAAATATTAAATGATGCTGGAAATATCTGAAAGAATACACAGAGTCATTGTAGCAAAAAGAATTGGTTGATGTTCAATCATTTCAAGACTTGATGGCACTGAAGGAAGAAGTTCAAGCTGCACTGAAGGCATTAGTGAAAAACAAGGCTCTGTGAGTTCATAGAGTACATATTGAATTGTTTCAACAAACTGATGCAGCACTGGAGCTGCTCACTTATCTATGCCAAGAAATATGGAAGACAGACACCTGCTCAACTGATTGGAAGAGATCGATGTTTGTGCCTTTTCCAAAGAAAGATCTCTCAACAGAATGCAAAAATTATCAAACAGTATCATTAATAGCACATACAATTAAAATTTTACTTAAGATAATTCAAAAATGATTATAACATCAACAGAGAGCTGCCAAAATTTCAGGCCAGATTCAGAAAAGGATATGAGATGAGGGATGAAATGGAACTTGGTGAAAGCAGAGAATACTAGAAAGATGTTTGCTTGTACTTTTTGACTATACAAAGGCATAGGACTGTGTAGATAATGACAAACTATGGATAACATTGAAAATAATAGGTATTCCCAAACACTTCATCATAATCTTGAGGAAACTGTGCATAGACCAAGAAGTAGTTGTTCCAACAGTACAAGAGGACAGTGACTGATTTAAAATCAGAAAAGGTGTGTACCAGGGTTGTATCCTTTCACCATATTTATTCAATCTGTATGCTGAGCAAATAATCTGAGAATTGTGTTTATATGAAGAAGAACATAGCATCAGGATTGGATGAAGACTAACAACCAGCAATATGCAGCTGACAAAACCTTGCTTGCTGAACAGAATTTGAAATACCGATGATGATCAAATATTACAGCCTTGAGTATGGATTGTATGGCAATGTAAAAACAAAAAACACACATCTGTAACAATAAATTACATCATGATAAATATAGAAATGATTGAAGTTGTCAAAGACTTCATTTTACTTGGATCCATAATCAAGACTTATGGAAACAGCAGTCAAGAAATCAAAGGATGTATTGCTTTAGGCAAATCTGTTGCAAATGACTTCTTTAAAATGTTCAAGAGCTAAGATGTCAATTTGAAGGCTAAGGTGCTCCATACCCAAGCTATGGTATTTTCAACTGTCTGATATACATGTGCAGTTGGACAATGAATAAGGAAAACCACAAAAGAATCAATGTATTTCAGTTGTGATTTTGGTGAAGAATATTGAAAGTACTATGAACTGCCAGAACAAACAAATTTGTCTTGGAAGAAATACAACCAGAATGCTTCTCCAAAGAGATTATGGCTAGACTTCATCTCTCATACTTAGTACACATTGTCTAGTCCCTGTAGAAAGACATCATGCTTGGAAAAGTGGAGTGTCAGAGAAAAGGAGGAAGACTCCCAACAAGATGCTTGACAAAGTGGCAGCAATAATGGATTTAAACATAACAACAGTAGTATGATAACTCAGGACTGGGCAGTGTTTTGTTGTGCATAGTGTTGCTCTGTAGTGCAAGTGTTTGGATAGACGTTTCATAGATTGAGAGGACCTGGTGAGTCAATACACCTAAAACTCCTAGAAAAGTGCTGGACACAGAGTAAGCATGTGTTCACTATTAGCTATTATTTGACTTTATGGACTCTTTCTGGTAGCGTAGTGGTTACGACTCGGGCTGCGAACCTTAAGGTCAGCGGTTCAAAACTACCAGTCTCTCCGCGGGAGAAAGATAAGGCTTTCTACTCCCGTAAAGATTTACACCCTCGGAAACCCTGTACAGGGTCGCTCTGGGTCGGAACTGACTCGACGGCACTTAACAACAACAACAACAACTTGCCTGCCTGCCTATCTTAACCTGTTGTCTTTTTTTCTTTTTTTTTTTTTACTTTGGCTAGGTTTCCTGGGCCATTTATCAAGATCATCATGATTTTCCAAATTCTCTTTGCCTATCTAAATGTATAGTTCTGATTCATCTTCATATTTTCACAGACACAATTCCTTTGTTAATTCTACCTCTGCTCTAGTATAATCTCTAGTGTTTGGACAATTCAAGAATCTATTCACCAGGTTTGTTAAGGATTGATAGGAATGTATTGTAAAATAGGATTTTACAACACATATTTCCTACAAAAAAGTAAAGAGACTGATTTAAGATAAATTCATACTAATACTTTTTATTATCACACCAAAGATAACCCATTACTAAAAGGAATTATAACTACAGGTATTGGGATTAGGATTTTACAACACATATTTGTAGGAAATGGGTTATCTTTGGTGTGATAATAAAAAGTATTAGTATGGAATTTATCTTAAATCAGTCTCTTTAGAGATATAAAAGAGCAATTCAAGTAAACAGGAAAGCACAGAGAGGAAGATACACACAACATATTTACATTTAAGAATTTATCTTAAATCAGTCTCTTTTACATACAAAAGAGCAGTTCAAGTAAGCAGGAAAGCACAGAGATGAAGATACACACAACATATTTCCCAAGGAACCTAAGAATAGAAAGTGAAAAGTGACCTTCCCCAAAGCTGACAAAGAGAGGATGAGAGCCTTCCCGGAAAGCTGGTATCGCAAATTTGAACTTTTAGCCTCCTAAGGAGCTCTGGTAGCGTAGTGGTTACGAATCGGGCTGCGGACCTTAAGGTCAGCAGTTCGAAACTACCAGCCGCTCCGCGGGAGAAAGATGAGGCTTTCTACTCCCGTAAGGATTTACACCCTCGGAAACCCTGTTCAGGGTTGCTATGGGTCGGAACCGACTCGACGGCACTTAACAACAGCAACAACATAAGGCATTAAGACTGCGTGGAGCATAACAAACTATGGCTAACGTTACAAAGAATGGG
>NW_006408627.1:1527575-1539619 GCF_000296735.1 Chrysochloris asiatica
TTCTACTCCCGTAAGGATTTACACCCTCGGAAACCCTGTACAGGGTCGCTATGGGTCGGAACCGACTCGACGGCACTTAACAACAACAACAAAGGCGCTCTAAGGTTATGAATTGGGTTGCTAACCTCAAGGCCACCAGTTCAAAACTACCAGCCATTCCATGAAAGAAAGATGAGGCTTTCTGCTCCTATAAAGATTTACGCCTCAGAAACCTTATTCAGGGTCACTATGAGTTGAACTGAATCCACGGCACACCACCACCATCACCAAGCTGTGAGAAAATTTCTGTTCTTTAAAGTCACCCACGTTAGCATTTGTGTTTTAGTAGTACTTAATAACTAAAACGAGGTACCAGGCCTTGTGCTAGGAGATTATTGTGTTGAATAGTGTTTACTTTCTAGTTAAATGCAATTAAGGTCATTCTTTTACTTCTTTGCTCAATTGCAACAAAAATGTGAGAATGCACAAGTATACTAAAGAAATGATAAACAACTTGGAAAATTACCTAGAAGGTATGAGATCAAACAACAATTTCTGATATACACTTAAAAAAAAAAAAAATTAATACTATTGAAGTTACTGGCCTGCCCTCCGGGAGTGTGTGTTCTATGAATTGTATGTCTACCATTGTTTTGCTGCATTTTGCCATTTTATATTATTCCTTCAACAAATAGTTTCTTATAAGAGAAATGAATTATTTGGCCTGCTGATACTGTCATTTCATCTTTTACTCCAACATCTCTATTTCAGCTGATGAAATCTCTTTAGTGCTGTCCAAAATCCATATTATTCTCAGTATATGTTCAAATGTTTTAAAAGAATTTGTTTTGGAAGAGACATTGGCCTTTTTGGAAAGTAGCTAGAGAACCAATTCAACATATTACTGGCAGTGGTAGTTCATACTGAAAGAATGTATTGATCAGAAAGACATGAAGAAGTATGTATTAAGTGTCCCTGAAACTGAAAAAAAAAAAAAAAAAAAAAAGTGAAAAAAAGAATAAAGTTAGAGGCAGTCAAGTGGTGAAAAAAATCTTTTCTAATCAATGGGAAGACTGCTATAATGGTTCAGGTTGTTGATAAAGAAACATGCTATGGGAATGTGATTGTTTGGTTTTTGTCTCAGAAAGAGAAACAAGACAAGAGATGGAGGTGAGCACTGTCTCCCTTTTCTGCTGGATTTCTTTTCATTTGGAGTGAGGAAAATGAACATCACTCAGTAATCCAGACAGTTTGAGACAATTAAAATTAATCTTCCTGGAAAAGTTGAAGCCATTGGCTGGAACAGGAGAAAGACTGAAAGACCCTGAATCAAAGTGCATAAACTGAAGTGGGGCTTGATGATGGCTAGGGTGGAGGTGCAGTGAAGTTCACCATCAGCAATATCACAGAATACCAGGCGAAGCAGATTCAGGGCAGAGCTCCAAAACTGGGAACCACAGAGATAGGAATATTTAAAAGATTTGAAGGCGTATAGCTAGTGGAACTTGTAGGAAAAGTAAGGAATTGTGTACTTTTGAATCTGCCAGTCTCTGCGGCCTGGAGCCAACAACTTGGGTGAAACCAAATGGCAAGACCAACGAGGGAGCAGACACACCATGAAAAAATGCTGCGAGGACCTTGGAGCAAAGGTGGACAATATACTTTGTCAGTTTTGCTTTGTTCTGATTTTCTTTCTTTTTTTTTTGGTATCTGTTCATTGGCTTCCCCACTGTTTGCACACCTCCATTCTGGTGACTAGAGGGGGTACCTGAATGAGTAGACACCCCTCACCCTTGCCATTGGTAAGTTCTTCTGCCACGTATATGCACAGATACTGTCAGCACAAGAGCTGACCCTGAACTGTTTTTGTTTTTTGTTTTAAGGACAGGAAAGGCCAGGACAGGGGTGTAGAGATGGAAAGAGAGTTTAAAAACAAAACAGGCCAAATATTAAATTAAATCCTGAGGTACAGCATAACAACCAACAGTGATATCTTGAAATCTCTCAGGCAGCTTTGAAGGCAAGAAGCTGAAGAGAGGACATTAAAGTCATACTCATATTAGGTTACAGATTTTGGTTTTTTTTAGGCTACAGATTTTTTTTCTTTTCTTTTCTCTCTCCTCTTCCTTTTCTGCAATTATAGACTATAGTATTCAGTCTACTTTTGTCATTTTGTTATTGTTGTTTCTTTTTCAGTATATATATATTTTTTTCTTGTTGTGTTTGCTGTTGCTGTTTTGCTATTATATGCTTGCCCTTCTACCTTTGGGGGACTGTTTCTTTCCCTATATTATATATTACTCAAGAAGAGACAGCAACTGCTGCCATATAGTCAAGCTACAATCACATGCTACAAAACACCAAAACCCAGGCAAGAACCAATACTATCTGCCATGTACACAGTAGGCAGAAACACCTGTGAAAGTTACTCTGAGTTAAGCAATAAGAAGAGTGAAAAGCAAAGCCCACATCCTGATCACATGTACCTGGAAGCAATCAGAAAGCATAAAAATACCAAAACACATACTCAATTAAGTACTAAGGCCACAGAGAAACACTAAACATATCCAAGAAGCAAAAGCAGATGACCATAGCAGCACATGTCCAGAAACATGATAAAATGTCTGAGACAAATGACTGAGAGGTAGACCTGGATTCCATTCTGGAAGGAGGGCAGACCTTGGAATGCCTGAAAAGTAATTCAGAAAAATGATTACAAAATGTTTCAAAACACTTTACAATGGAGTTGAGAAAAATAAGGAAGTTGTCAGAAAAGTGCTACAGGAGCAATGAAATATGAGATACAGCATTGAAAACAATTAAAAACCTACAGAAAGAGGTCCAAACGATCAATAATAGAATATCAGAAATAGGCAATACTCTGAAAGGGTAAAGAATAAAATAGAAGAGATGGGAGGTAGAACCAGTGAACTGAAAGACAAATCTCTCAATACCACTAAGATAGAAGAACAAACACAAAAAAGGATAAAAAAATCTGAAGAAGGTTTAAGATACATGTTGAACAACATGAAGAGGAATAACTTAAGAATTATCAGTATTCCAGAACAAGAAGAATCACAAAAGTCCACAGAGTAAATAGTTGAAGAACTTCCGGGAGAAAATTTCTCTAACATCTTGAAAAGTGAAAAGATAAACATTCAAGAAGCTCAACGAACCCCAGGAAGGATAGACCCCAAAAGATAATCACCAAGACATATCATAATCAAGCTCTCCAAAACCAAAGAGAAGGAGACACTCCTGAAAGCAGCTAGGGAAAACAGAAGTGTTACAGACAAAGGCAAGCAAGACAGATTAAGCTCGGATCTCTCAGCAGAAACCATACAAGCAAGAAGGCAATGGGTAGACATATATAAAACCCTGAAAGAAAAAAACTACCAACCAAGAGTCCTTTATCCAATCAAAACATTCCATGATAAACAGAAACTAAGGGATTTTGCCCAAGCAAACCCAGCACTACAAAACATCCTAAAGGGAGTTCTGTGGACTGAGAACCAACAGCAACAGACAGACAACAATCAGATACTGACATCCATGGCAACACCTTTCAGAATTAAATTTACAGAAGGATGAATCAACAACATAACAAAACTATAAAAACCAACTCAGAGAATCTGGGAGGTCAATCTATGATCAAAACAATTACAATGTAAGAGAAGGTAAACACATAGGAATAGAGATTCAGATGGTGAGAAGGTCAGTTAGATTACAGGATAAAATAGACTGAACTAAATTGAGAGAAAAGTTAATGGACTATATGGCAACCTCAAAGAAAATAGACACTTCACAACATACCAAGAAAACAAAATTCCAAAAAGAACATGGAAATATTAAAACTATGAGGAAACTCATAAGAAAGAACACAAAAAGCATGAACTCAACAAATGAAGACACATAGACCAAAGAAAGAAGCAACACCACACACTCAGAAAACAACAACAACAACAACAACAACAAAAAACCATAATGGCAGCAATTAATCCATACCTATCGATAATTACACTGAATGTAAACAGGTTAAATGCACCTGTTAAGAGATGAAGAGTGGCAGAATGGATAAGAAAACAAGATCCTTCAATATGCTGTCTGCAAGAGACACATCTCACACACACAGACAAAAACAGGTTAAAAGTCAAAGGATGGAAAAAATAATATACCAAGCTAATTGCAATCTAAAAAGAACAGGAGTGGCAGTACTAATCTCTGATAAAATGAATGTTAAGGCAAAAACCAGTGACTTTGTGCACAGCAGAACAAAACACTGCCCGATACTGGGTCAACCTCACTACTGTTGCCACGCTTAAGTCCATCAATGCTGCTACTTGGCCAAGCCATCTCGTTGGGGGGTCTTCCTCTTTTTCTCTGACTTTACCAAACATGATATCCTTTTCCAGTTACTGGTCCCTCCTGACAATATGTCTGAAGTATGAGAGATGAAATTTGGCCATCTTGGCCTCCAAGGAGTACTCTGGCTGCACTTCTTCCAACAGACATCTGTTGATTCTTTTGTAGCCCGTGTCACTTTTAATATTCTCCTCCAACACCATAACTCAAAGGCATCAATTCTTCTATGGTCTTCCTTATTCACTGTCCAGCTTTGGCATTCATATGAGGTCATTGAAACTCTTTGTAGTAATGGATAATCTGTGGATGCCAAAGCTGTACTGTTATTTGTAGAAGGAATCTCAAGCCAGCGGTGCAGAACGTTGGTCCAAGGATGAATTTGTACACTCAGCATCATTTTTTTTTTTTTTTTTTCCTACTGCTGGATCACGAGGCCAGGTGAGGCAAAGAAGTCATCATTGGCTGTTGGTTCTGATTCTATGGCTTCTCCACTTTTACTGCTTTTAAGCCCCACTGTGTAGTCTTCATTTAAATACAGATACTCAGAGATACCCAAGTGCTCTATTTTAGGAGTCATGCACTCAAAATCATCCATCTTTAGCGCACACTTAGGAGTCTTTAAAATTATAGTTGGTGATGATTTAGTTGGCGGAGTTAAAATGATTGGCTCTCCCTTATGGCTAGTTACTGCTCATGGATTGGGCCTTACTTCAGTTATCATGTACCGCTCAAGTCTAAAGTCTGAAAGCTATGGACTGCGTGGAAGTATTTCCTAAGACAGAACTGCTTACATCAGAAAGTTCCAACACATCACATTTCACATCAGGGCTTGCATCTCAGGTAGCCAATGCTGGGTTAATAATTTCATGCTCATGTGCTGAATTTTCCTTGGCCCGTGGATTGTATCCATAAAAAACTCTCTTACTTTCATAATATCCGCTGAAAACTCATCAGGACCTTGGTGGCCTTCATGAAATCAGTGCTTTCTTGACTTTGCAAGCTTGCTTTAGAGCTTGGACTTCTGATTGCAGGTCACATAAAGTCATTCTTCTTTCCGTTCAGCACCCAATGCAGCCGTGCTATCTCATTGTCCAGGGTGACTGCCAGTGACCGCAGTTTCCCGTAGAAGCTCCGGATGGTATCCATTGATGAGGTTTGAATAAAGCTGCTCCGGAGGATGAATCCAACCGCCATGGTACCCTGGCTAGGACTCACTCTGTGACTAGACATTTGAAAACCACAAATAGAGTCTCATTTAATTGGTGAAGCATAAAATATTAATATTGAATGATATAGAAAGTATCAAAAGAAGACAGAATTTACACACAGAGTCACTGTACTAAAAAGAAATGGTCAATATTCAATAATTTCAAGAGATAGTGTATAATCAAGAACCAGTGTACTAAAGGAAGAAAAACAAGTTCAAACTGTACTGAAGGCATTGACAAAATCAATGCTCCAGGAATTGATGGAATACAAATAGAAACCTTGCAGCAAGCTGATGCAGTACTGGAGATTCTCACTCACCTAGGCCAAGTAATTTTGAAGACAGCTATTTGGCAATCTGACAGTAAGAGAGCCATATTTGTGCCCATTCCATAAAGAGGAGACCCAACAGAATGTGTAAATCATCATACGATATCATTAATATCACATGCAAGCAAAATTTTGAAGATAATTAAAAAATGGCTGAAACATGGAAATGCCAGCAATTCAAGATGGATTCAGAAGAGAACATGGAATGTGGATATCATTTCTGTTGTCAGATGGATCTTAGCTCATAGCAGAGAATACCAGCAAGAAGTTTGCTTGTAGTTTATTGATTATGCAAAAACTTTCAACTATGTGGATAACATCAAGGTATGAATAATATTGCAAAGCATATTATTGCATATATTGCAAAACAACTGTTCTCATGAGGAACCTAGATAGACCAAGACTATTCATTATCCCAAACAGAACAAGGGGATAATGAATGGTTTAAATTCAGGAAATGTGTGCACCTGGAGAAGGATATCATACTTGGTAAAGTGGAGAGTCAGTGAAAAAGAGAAAGACCCCCAGTGAAATGGATTGGCACAGTGGCAGCAGCAATGGACTCAGAATAACAAAAAATGTGCTTGTGGGTCAGGGCTGATCGAAGTTTCATTTTGTTGTGCATAGGGCCACTATGAGCCAGAGTCTACTCAATGGCACCTGACAACAGCAACAGCATATATTACATAATATCTAGTATTCCATTTAACTAATTTTAAATATTTATAAATTTGCCTCAATTTGTATGGATCTTAAATGTGGGTGGGAGTGAATCTTGCGGTGGTGAACAAGAACGGTGATTACTTTAGGTTACTCCTAAAAATCAAAGTAATTATAATGCCATTGTTGTTAAGTATCATCAAGTTCTGACTCATAACAAGCCTATGCAGAGCTTCTGAGAAGTAACTGGTGGGTTTGAACCAGTTGACAGTTCATTGCTTAGAGGTACTGGGACTTCAATTGTGCCCTTGATGTTATTAAATGGTGTTGAGTTGGTTCTGACTCATAGTGAACCTGTGTAGGATTTCCAAAGAGTGGCTGATCCAGTAGAGTTTGCTTTTTTGCTAATGAATCTACAGTTTATACAACAAGGGAAAGTTATCAGTGCCTGTGGTGTGAAAACCTATGAAAAATTTCGTAGTGGTCCGGTCCTGTGCACAGCAGAATGAAGCACTGTCCAGCCCTGCACTATGCTCACAATTGTTACACTTGAGCCCATTGCTGCTCCCACTGTGCTAATCCATTTCATTGGAGGTCTTCCTCTTTTTCTCTGACCTTCCATTTTACCAAGCATGATGTCCTTCTCCAGGCAGTAGTCCCTCCTGATAATATGTCTGAAGTATGAGAGATGAAGTCTTACAATTCTGGCTTTTAAGGAGCTTTCTTATATTTTAAAATGGAAGGTTTGTATGCATTGAAAATCCGCGCCGAGGTCATGCAGGAGGCCTCGGAAGCCGTCCTTAGCAGGATGCTGTTTGCCCTCGGTAAGCCCCCGTCCAAGTTCAACATGGCCTGTTTGGAAGCCCGGGAGCACTGCAAGTCTTTGGGCATAGAGAACCCTGTGTGCGAAGTGGCTATCTACCTGTTTCTGGACTGCAGGGTAATTTTTGGACACCACGAGGCTCTGCGGTTTCTACAGGAGAATTCCTTATAGTATCGCTTCAGACGCACCAAAAGGTTGCCGGTGAGCGGTGGATTTCACACCCGCCTCAAGGAGCCCTCGGTGGGGCCGCTGGCGGAGGCGCTACAGACGCTCCCCTGGAAGGAGCCCCTGGTGTCAGTGCACTGTAACGTTCATGGAGGTAAACACAGGCACTGGAAGCACATCCCTAAACTGCTGGTGAAGCAGCTGGTCTCCCCGGTGAAGTGGGAGCAGACCATGCACGCCATACTGAAAGCTATAATCTTTGGTCATACTCAATAGGTACTTCAAGTACTCTTCCCTTTCCAGCAAGCAAAGTTGTGTCATCTGCATATTGTAGGTCAATAATGAATCTTCCTGCAATTCTGATGTCACATCCTTCTTTATACAAACCAGCCTCTCAGATTACAGTCTTCCTCCAATCCTTATGCCATGTTCTTCATCATATAATTTATCCATTAGCTCTTTGTTCTATTTGAACAACTGACTCTTGATCAATATACAGATTCCTTGTTAGCACAATCATATGCTCTGGATTTCCCGTTCTTCACAATGTTGTCCATAGTTTCTTGTCATCCACACAGACAAAAGCCTTTCATTGTCATTAAAGCACATGTAAACATCTTTCTGCTGTTCTATTATTTCAGCCAAGATTCATCTGATGTCAACAAAGATATTCCTAGGTCCACGTCCTCATCTGAACACTGCTTGAATTTCTGGCAGTTCCCTGTTGATGTACTGTCACAATCACATTTTACTTGTGACAGCAACATTTTACTTGCTTGTTATAAAAAATTATGTGGGGACCATGTCTGACTTCCCCCTGGCTTCACAAAGGGGAAAGAGAATCAAACTCAAAATCAGCCCAAGGCCAGTTCCTATGAAGTGAAGATCAGACATACTTCCACCTTACAATGTTCTTTACCTTGTTCTGACACCAACCATCCATTCCTCATCACTCCTTACTTCATATCTGGGCTAATTAATCCATTGCAACAGCCACACAGAACTCATAACAATACTAATGATTATAGGGCTTATTAGGGAGGTGAACCAGGTACAATTCAGGATAAAAAAAAAACTTGGGACACAGGAGTTCCTCAGTTTGAAATGCCTCTTGTCTGCCATGTTGCTGGCATGCCTCACTCGAGTCTTCAGCCTTTCAACCATGGACTCTGCCCAGTTCTGATTAGTGTTACAAACTTCTTTTAGCCAGTCTGTGAATGCCCAAAGGCACATTCTTCAAGTCAGTCTCCTGCCAATAGGCACTCTATTTTATTAGTACATGGGTCTCTACTCTGTCTTTCTATGCTGTGGTCTCTGCCATGGCCTCTGCCATCGCCATTACTCTAGGAAGGGATCTTATGCTTCACTCATGCTCTTCCTTCTTGATGATCCTGGGATATTTCATTTCTGCTTCTGAGATGGCTACTTTTAAGCCTATCAACAGGGCAACACTAACCAATGCCAGCCTTCGAGTCCTGTATACTTTATTTGGATGGTCCTAATGCTGTGTGTGTGGCACTGTGGGTTAATGCACCAGACTGCAAAGCCATTTGAACTGCAAGGTCGGTGGTTCAAACTTACCAGCTGCTCCTTGGAAACCCTATACAGGGTTGCTATGGGTCGGAATCAACTCGATGCCACTTAACAACAACAACAGCAAGTGCTGTGTGTTTATGTACTGGACTGCAAAGTCGCTTTGAACTGCAAGGTTCAAGCTAAGTAGTTGCTCCTCGGAAACCCTATACAGGTACAGGGTTGCTATGAGTCAGAAATGACTAGATGACACTTGACAACAATAACAACAACCCAATCACTTGGTGGGAATTAAGAGAACTTTGGATAGAAAATTAATATCAAGTAAATTGAAGGCTCTATAGTTGTGATATTAATGGTATTGTTTGATGATTTCTGCATTCTGTTGGTTCACTTCTTTTAGAATAGGCACAAATACAAATATAGACCTCTTCTAATCCGCTGGTCTAAATTTCTTGGCATAAACAAGTGAGTGCTTCCAGTCTATATCAGTTTCTTGAAACATTTAAATTTGTATTCCATAAATTTCTGGAAACTTGTTTCTCACTAATGCCTTCAGTGTAGTTTGGAGTTCTTCCTTCAGTATTATTGGTTCTTGATCATGTGCTACCTCTTGAAATGACTGAATATAGGCCAGCTCTTTTTGGTAAAGTTACTCTGTGTATTCCTTCTGTCTTCTTTTAATGCTTCCTCATCATTCAACATTTTGCCCTTCAATATTGCGACTTGAGGCTTGAATTTATTTTTCAGTTTTTTAAACTTGAGAAATGCTAAGTGTGTTCTTCTCTTGGGGTTTTCTAACTCCAGGTCTTTGTTCATTTCATCAAAATACCTTACTTTGTCTTTTAGAGCTATCATTTAAAATTTTATGTTTAGCTCTTTTACTTCATCATTCCTTCCATTTGCTTTAGCTTTTCTATGTTCAAGAGCAAGTTTCAGAGTCTCTTCTGACATCCATTTTGTTCTTTCTTTACTTTCTTTTTAACGACCTTTTGCTTTCTTCATGGATAATTTTCTTGATATCATTCCACAACTTTTGTGTATTCTATCATTAGTGTCTAGCATCAAATCTGTTTTTGAGTTAATGTCTAAATTCAGGAGGGTGGGTATACTCAAGGTCTTGGTGTGGCATTGTAGGATAAGCATGGATAGCAAAGTCAGTTTGAACTGCAAGGCCAGAGGTTCAAACTCACAGGCCGCTCCTCAAAAACCCTATATAGGGCCACTGTGTGTCAGAACCAACTCAATGGCACTTAGCAACAACATACTGAAGGTCATATTTTCGCTTTTGTGAACTTCTTTTAGTTTTCTTCATCTTTAGCCTGAACTTGCATATGATCAATTGAAGGTCTGTTCCACAATCATCCTTTAGCCATGTTTTGGCTGATGTTATTCAACTTATTCATTATCTGTTCCTACCAGATGTAGTCAATTTGTATTGTGTATTCCATCTGGTAAGGTTCACATGCTGCTGTTGTTCAAGTTGGTTCCAATTCATCTTTACGGGAGCAGAAAGTCTCATTTATCTTCCATGAAGTCGCTGATGGAATCAAACTGCTGACCTTATGGTTAACAGCCCAGTGCGTAACTTACCACACTACTCACCCTTTATTTTGTTGACAAAGATATTTGAAATTAATAAATCATTGGTCTTGCAAAATTCTATCATTATTTTTGTCACCAAGGCCATATTTTCCAACTATAAATTCTTCTTTATTTCCAACTTTCACATTTCAATCACCAGTAATTATCAATGCATCTTGATTGCATGTTTGATCAATTTCAGATTGAAGAAGGTAGACTTCTTCAATATCATCATCTTTGGCTTTAGTGCTTGGTGTATAAATTTGAATAATAGTGATAGTAACTGGTCTTCCTTATATAAGTATGGATATTATCCTATCACAGAGAGCATTGTATTTTAAGACAGATCTTGAAATGTTCTTTTTGATAATAAATGCAATACCATGAATTTTGGATTTGTTATTCCCAGCATAATAATCATGATTGTTTGATTTAAAATGGTAAAACCAGTCTACTTAAGTTCACTAATGCTGATGATTTTGATGTTTATGTGTTCCATTTTATTTTTGACAACTTCTAATTTTCCTAGAGCCTTACTTTGTACACACCACATTCTTCTTCCTAATGTGTTTGTAGCTGCTTCTTCTCATTTTGAGTGATGCCCCATCTGAAAATGAAGGTCCTGAAAGCCTTACTTCATCCACATCATTAATGTTGACTCTACTTTAAAGAGATAGCTCTTCTCCAGTCATAATTTAAGTGCCTTACAACCTGATGGTGCATCTTCTGGCAGTACATAAGTCAATGCAACACAACTATTTATAAGGTTCCAGCCTAGTAAGCTCCATAACACATTTTTACTCTGTCCTATAATACTGTTATGTGTCACAATCTATTCAAAATCACACAACAACATTAGGGAGTCCCTGGGAGGTGCAAGTGATTCATGTCCTTGGCTACTAACTGAAAGTTTTGCTGTGAGTCTACCCAGAAAGGCCTTGTAAGAAAGGCCTGGTGGTCTACTTCAGAAAAACTAGCCACTGAAAATGGAGTACAGTTCTACTCTCATATCCTTTGGGTTACTATGAATTGGAATAGACTTGACAGCGACTGTTTTAATTTTTGATTATCTTCAATCCCATAATTCAAGATTTCTCATATACATACTCTTTCTGTAGTTGCTATTGTTAAGTGCCATCGAGTTGGTTCTGACTCATAGCGAGCTTGTATAGGGTTTCTGTGTAGTGGCTGATGATCTTAAACTGCTGATCTTGGCGTTCAAACCGACTTTGCAGTCCAGTGCATTAACCTGCAGCAGCACACCTGGAGTCCTGTAGAGAGTCACAAATAATGGTTGTTGTTGTTATTGTTGTTAGGTACCAACTCATAACAATCCTGTATACAATAGAATGAAACACGGCCCAGTCCTGGGCCAACCTCACAATTGTTGCCACACTTGAGA
>NW_006408627.1:1541542-1544091 GCF_000296735.1 Chrysochloris asiatica
GAAGTCCAATGTGCATTGAAGGAATTGGCAAAGAACAAGCCACCAGGAATTGATGGAATACAAATTGAAATATTTCAATAAAGTAAGCCTGCACAGGAGGCACTCACTCATCACCTACGCCAAGAAACTTTGAATCAACTATCTGGCTGACAGATTGGAAAAATTCCATATTTGTGCCCAATCCAAAGAGAGGTGACCTGAAGAATGGAGAAATCATTGGACAATATCTTTGATATCCAATGCGAGTAACATTTCACTAAAGGTAATACAGAAATGGCTGCAAGCATACATTGACAGAGAACTTCCAGAGATTCAAATTGTATTCACAAGAAGCCATGGAATGAGGGATATCATTGCTGATGTCTGATGGAGCTTGGCTGAAAGCAGAGAATACCAGAAAGATGTTTATGAATAATTGTAGTGACACACAAACAATTTTAAGTGGTCAACAAACAATTTTAAATTTTAAATTGTTAGACATTTATTAATATAATCTAAAACAATATAACTTGCACTTCAAATCAATGAATGGTGTATATCATCGCTTTTTGTAAATCTAAGTAATATAAAAATAATTGACTTAAATTCAATTTATAGTAAATATCACATAGATAACAATGCAGGTAGAATGTGAAAGTGATTCATGAGTGGCTGCAATTTAGAAAACACTGTCTTAGAGAGAAAAAGACTGTCATTGATGTAAAGTTAGAGTTGAGTTCAAATACCGAATCTACTATTTAACCAGTTCTATGACCTTGGATGACCTCTCTTAGTCTGTCATTGATTTATAAAACTGGATTTAATAAAATGAAATACTTTCAAGCTCTGCTATGGAGACAGATTTTTTTGCTGTCTTTTCTCATCTGCTCAATTATTTTTTTCAATACTTAGTCTTTCTTTATCTGTTGAATTTCTTTCAGAATGGTTTGTTGAATTTCAATATATTTTGTAAGCCTAACTTGCAGAAATTTAATTTCCTCATTTACTATGATACTTAACCCTTAATCTTAATATGCCAGGAAAATGGCAGCTTGTTTTTAATCTGATATGTAGAAGAGATAAAGAATGTTGGTTAGGGTAAGAAAACATATGTGAGCCATGTGTGTTGGTCAATTAATTCTTAAGCAGTTTCTTATATGCTTCTTACTTACTTCCTGTGGCCACAGGTTTTTAATCCACACTGACCTTTTTCATTTTCAAATTTTATTTTTATTCACTTCACTACGAAGCTACAAACACAGCAAACAGGAACAAACACAACATTGTTGCATCTTATAAAGTGTCCTGCACTACAGTTCTATATTTAATTTCTTTGATGTAATTGCAGAATTACATGTCTGGTGCTGGAAGTCCCTTGATGTTTCTTCAAAGTCTATCTATCAAAGTTGGAATGAAATAAAGCTGCTCAGACTGCAGCCCTCCATAGATGCGGGTGGGAACCATCCCAAGGCTAGTGAGATGCTCACTATTATTCAGAATCTGTTTTTTAGTTTTCATACTTGCTCAATCATTTCATCTACTCTGACTAATGTGTCAAAGACTGTAGTGAAGCTGGCTTCTAATTATTTATGCCATTCTTGTAGCTATGTCAATAACTCCTTGCTTCTCTGGGTTATTCCTCTAGATGAGAGCCTAAAAGGCCATGTCTTGTTGACAGAACATCCTGCACTGACCTGGAAGTTTCTTTCACTAAGCTTCCATAGTGATCTTTTCTTATGTCTGACCATCACTACCACACACATTAAGGAGCACTGGCAGCATAGTGGATCATAAGCTAAGCTGCTAACTACAAGGTCAGCAGTTCAAATTTACTCTTTGCTCCACCAGAGAAAGATGAGGCATTCCGCTCCCATAAAGATTACAGCTCAGAAATATACGGGGTCTCTATAAATCATAACTGACTTGATGGCACACAGCCACCATCACAGTCCTGGTATGACACTGTAGGAACACTGGCCTGTGATACAGGGTAACTTTGAGTAGGAACCAATTTGACAGCACTTAGCAAGAACAGCCACATATACATTATTGACCAAATAGTATACTAGGTGGTGTGCATCAATATTCATTATTCTTTTAGTTTGTTTACTCTACATTCACCAGTTTGATCATAAGGCTCACTGTACCCTGAATATAACCAAATTTCACTACTATTTGAAGCAAACATTTCACAATTGTTTTTAGAGCTGCTTCATGGTCCTAAAAGTTGGCTTATAGCCGTCATACCTGCCCTGTATTTTCCTTCTCATCAAGCAACTACCAAATCTCCCCTTTCCTGTTTCAAAGGCCTCACACAATTTCTTGTACTTTTTAATGAATTTGGTTCCCAATTCAAGGAAACGTGTTGTTGTTGTCAGGTGCCATCGAGTCTGAACCGACTCATAGAGATCCCATGCGCAGCAGAATGAAACAATGTCCGATCCTGGGCCAACCTCACTACTGCCACCACACTTGATGCCATTAATGATGCCACCTGGCCGATCCATCTCGTTGGGGGTCTTCCTCTTTTTCTCTGACCCTCCATCTTACCCAGCATGACATCCTTCTCC
>NW_006408627.1:1544712-1549404 GCF_000296735.1 Chrysochloris asiatica
CAGCTTCTTGGATTATTTGCTCAGTATACAGGTTGAATATGTATGGTGAAAGAACAACCTTGTTGCACACTTTCCCCAATTTTAAAACATTCAGTGTTACCATGCTCTGTTCAAACAACTGCTTAAGGAAACTACAAGGTTATAAACTTCTCAGAGACATGCCCTGGGCCTATTGAATGATTTAACTCAGTGGTTCTAAAACTTTAATGTGTATGGGGATCACTTGGACAATTATTGTTAAAAATGTAGATTCTTGTTAAAAAAACAAACAAGGACTCTATTATTTTGGTGATTGGAATTAAACATGTCTGGGGTAAGGCAAAGGAAATTTTTTACCAATCAATTAAAATTATTCTGATGCACAGGTGATTTGGAATTACATTCTTAGGGAACTGATTTGCTTCTTTGTTTTTGCTTTCACCTCTGCCCACACCTTGAATTCTCTAAATTCACATCTAAAAATGTGCTCATCCATTTTTCTTAGAAGTATCAGTTTTATGTAAGCTAGTGAAGACTTGTCAAAACTACTCCTGGAAAATTTCCAAGAAAGGGAAAGAGGCTCTTTTTTGCTTCTTCCTTCCACAAATATTTTCTAAGTCATATTCAAAAATGGAGAAAATTATCTAGAGATGAAATGGAATTTTGTGTTATTTGCAAACTGTTTTTCAAGTCAAGAAACTAGTTATTGCAGTTTAAAACCACCAGCTGATCCTTGGAAACCCTATACAAGGTCACTATGAGTCAGAACCAACTCGAACACACTTAAAAACCAATAATAAATGGTTATTAAAAGTGTTAGAATTTCTTTAGGTTACACAAGATTAATAAGATATTGCATAATAAAGTCTGTGTATTCACATTTTAAAATGTATATTGAAAGTTAAGGCCAAAAATAACATACAACTATATCTTTTTACTATATTCTATCAGAAATTCTCATTGAAATAGCCTACTTTTTTGACAATTACTAACTTAATCTATTCTTCATCCTGTCCCCAAAACTTTTCAGAGATGAAATCAATAAATGCATACATATTTTTTCCATCTAACGTAATTGCATATAAATATTTCCCTCATTCAATAAATTAATTCAATAAATGCTTAATTAGTGTCTTCCATGAGTCAGATAATTCTTGGAGACACAGACAGAATTCCTGCCTTCTTAGGTTTTATACTGCATTTCACATAATCATATAGACTGCAATTTTATCATTTAAATAGTAATCAGTATTGCAAAATATTAATGTGTTTTAGTTTGCAAAAACCTATAGTGTGTTGTAGTTTTTTGCTTCAAAAAACTGTGACAGTGTTTCATTAAAAAATGTATACATACTTGACAGGAGCACTGCTGCTCCATCGGATAAGCACTGGACTGCAAACCACAAGGTCGGTGGTTTGAGCCTACCAGTTGTTCAACAGGAGAAAGATAGACTTTCTATTCCTGCAGAGGTCTACAGCCTCAGAAACCCTATCCAGGGTCTCTATGAGTTGAAATGGACTCGATGACATGTAACAACAACAACATACATACATGACATCCATGTTAGAATGAAGGACTGAATTTACTTAATGGAGTATGTCTCATTAATGTTTAGATTAACATAATATAAAACAGATCTCTTGGAGGAAGAAAATCTAAACAGACTTGTAACAAAAGAAGAGATTTAAGATGTCATCAAGAGATTCCCAACAAAATAAGTCTTAGCCCAAATGCTTTCACTGGGAAATTTTACCAAACGTTCAGAAAAAAGCTGACACTAATTCTACTCAAACTCAAGCATCAAAAAGGAAGGAATATTTTATAACTCAGTCTCTGATGCCTGCATCACTATGATACCAAAATAAGGTAAAGAAATCTGTATTCATCAGGAATATAGATGCAAAAGACCTCAACAAAACTCCAGTCAACAGAATTCAACAGCATACCCCTTTAAATTATACCAGGAATGCAAAAGTTATTTCAACATTAGAAAATCAATTAATGTAATTCACTATATAAATAAACCAAATGAGAGGAATCATATAATCACTTCAATTGATGCAGAAAAGACATTTAGTAAAATCCAACATCCTTTCCTGATAAAATTTCTCAGAAAATAGGAGTAGAGGGTAAATTACTCAGCCTATCTAAGGGCATCTATGTAAAACCAACAGCCAACATTATTCTCAATGGAGAAAGACAAAGCATTTACCTCTTAAGAACAGATATGAAATGAGGTTGCTCCCTATTATTATTTTATTCAATATTGCACTGAAAGTTTTAGCCAGAATAATAAAACAAAGCATGGAAACAAAGGGTATACAAATTGGAAAGGAGTAAAAATATCTCTACTTGCAGAACACATTACTCGTTACATAGAAAATCCCAGAGATTTCATAAGAAAGTTACAGGAATCTAATGATTTTCAACAAAGTGGCAGTGCACAAGATCAACAAACAAAAATCAGTTAGGTTCTTTACATTAACAAGGAGAACTTCTGAAGAGGAAATCAAAATAATAATACCACTTACATTAATCCCCAAAAGGAGAAAATACATAGGAAGAAACCTAACCAGGGGTGCAAAATACCTCTAATATAGTGGCTCTGTAGGATAAGCACTGGACTGCAAACCACAAGGTCAGTTGTTTGAGCCCACCAGTGGGAGAATGATGAGGCTTTCTGCTCACATAAAGATTTACAGCCTTAGAAACCGTATACAGGGTCACTATAAGTCAGAACCAACTTGACAGTACTTAACAGCAACAATAAAACACTACTGCAAGAAACTCAAAAGGAATTTCGTAATGGAAACACATTCCAGACTCAACATTGTGAAAATGTCAATACTACTGAAAATTATCTATAGATAAATCGCACTCCAAATTCCAATGATATTCTTTACCGAAGTGGAAAAACATAGTACCAATTTTATACAGAAAGAAAGGAGACCCCAAATAGACAAAGAAATATTGAAGAATAAGAACAAAGTAGGAGGCTTGACACTCCCCAATCTCAAACCATCCATACAAATTGAGATAGATTTGTACTCGTTCAATGACAGACATGGAATAGAATTGAGAAACCAGAAATAGATCCATTCATCTATGGGCAGCTGCTTTTCAACAAGAGGTCAGCATCCATTCAATGGGGAAGTTGTTTTTAACAAGCAGTGTTGGCAAAACTGGATATCTATTTGCAGAAAAATGAAACACTTAACACCACACATAAAAACTAATTCAAAATTGTTCAAAGACTTAAATGTTAAAACTAAAATTATAAAGCTTCTGGAAGACAATATAGGGACAAAATTATAAAACCTTTTTTTCTTAATAATAAATGATCAAACACACTATAAATGCATCAGCAACATGTTACATAACTGGATGATGGTTGTAGTGGTTGTGTGCTGTTAAGTTGGTTCCAACTCCTAGTGACCTATGTAGTGTTTTCAAGCCTGAAAATTTTTACAGAAGCAGAAAAAGCTTCAGATTTCTCCCACAGAGTAATTGGTAGATTCAAACTGCAACCTTGCTGTTAGCAGCCCAGATTATAATCTATTACACCATGAAGACTTCTTTATATAACTTGGACTTCCTAAAATTTAAATAGTTATGTTCATAAAGGAGTCCTGGTGTGGCTCTTTAGGATAAACACTGGACCATAAAGTAAGTTTGAACTGCAAGGTGGGTGGTTCAAATCCACCAGCCAGTCCTTGGAAACCCTATACAGGGTTGCTATAAATTGGAACATCTCAACAGCACTTAACAACAACAATGCTCATAAAAAGACTTCAACAAGTGATTAAAAAGAGATTGCACAGATTGAGAAAATATCCTTCAATGATATATTTGGTATGGGTATAATCTCTAAAATACAAAGAAAACGTCACCAACTCAATAACACAAAGACAAATTGCACAATTAAAAAATGACAAATGATATCAATAAGCACTTTATCAACAGGATATTCAAACAACCAATAAACAAATGAAAAATGCTCATAATCATTAGCTATCAAAGAAATGGAAATAAAAAATGCAATGAGATACTACCTAAGCCCTGCAATAATGGCATGATAAGAAACAAACAAACAAACAAAAAAGAAAACAATTGCTAGTGAAGTTGTGGGGAGATTGGAACTCTGCTCCACTGCTAGTGGGTCTAATAATTGGTTCAATCCCTATAGAAAATGGTAAGGCACTTCCGTAAAAAGCTAAAAGCAAACAAACAAAAACCCTGTAATCCTGCAATTCTACTCCTAGTTATATAGCCTACAGAACTAAAACTGCTAGTGTAAAAAGATAGATATGAAGAGGTGTCAAAATCTTTGTTGACAAATGAAATTAAAAGATAATGAAAATTACCAATGAACTTTTTGAAACCCCTCATATATGCATACCTACATGGATGAATCTGGAGGACATTTATGCTGATTAAATTAAGTAGATCATGTCGTATGATCTCATTATTACAAAGAGACAAGAATAGGTAACTGTACCAAAAGGAAATGGCTGATGTTCAACTGTTTCAAGAGGTAGCATATGATCAACAGCCAATGATACTGAAGGAGGAAGTCCAAGGTGCATTGAAGGAACTGGCAAAGAACAAGGCACCAGGATTGATGGAATGAAAATGGAAATCTTTCAAGAAAGTGAGATGGCACAGGAGGCACGCACTCATCTCTGCCAAGAAATTTGGAAGACAACTATCTG
>NW_006408627.1:1550796-1551825 GCF_000296735.1 Chrysochloris asiatica
ACATTCTTTGGTGGTTGTCAGAGCTGAGAGGAAGAGAAAGGGGGTATCACTTTCTAAATAGTAGACACTTGTTAGTTTAGGTAATGGGTTTGTGGTTGTTAAGTGCCGTCGAGTCTGTTCTGACCCATACCGACCCTGAACAGGGTTTCTGAGGCTGTAAATCTTTATGGGAACAGGAAGCCTGATCTTTCTCCCGGGGAGCAGCTGGTAGTTTCGAACTGCTGACCTTGTGGTTCACAGCCCGATTCATAACCACTACACTACCAGAACTCAGAGTGAAGTTAGTACAAACTGTCCAAGTATAAAGATGGTTTAGGTAAAAGTCACAACATACACAATTTTACAATAACAGTAATAACAATAAAAAATGTGTGTGGTTACAAAGGTAGATATTTATTCTTATAGAGGGGACTTCAAATGTTTAGAAAAAATTCTAACATCTTTCTATTTTCATTATGTTTTTGAAGCCCCTCATATCTGAACAAGTTTTCTCCACTTACTAACTGAAAGTACAGTGTCCCTATGAAAGCTTTTATAAGCTAAAATGTTATAAAGCAAATAAATAATTACCATTAATTTATATGGGAACATTTTTTGAGTGTTTGCATATCCAAAAAATATAGCCTACTGGATCATACCAAATAATACATCAAATCTAAAAGAACAGTAATATGTATTTATAAATTGTGTTCACAGACACACTTTAAAGTTATGACAGCTTGAGGTGAGATTCTGAGTATAGTTCTTAGGGAAGGAACTTGGTAAAACTACACTTGCTTACTGTTTGGGGCATGAGTTGCCTCTTTAATGGCTCACTGCAAAACAAATGTGTAATATTTGCAGACGATACGATCCTATATGTAGAAAACCCCAAAGACTCAGTAAAAAAGCTACTAGACCTCATTGGAAGATTCAGCAAAGTGGCAAGGTATAACATTAACATACAAAAATCAGTTGGATTTCTCTATACCAAAAATGACAGTGTTGAAAAGGACATTAGGAAAGCAATACCATTTACAATAGCCACCC
>NW_006408627.1:1555085-1579294 GCF_000296735.1 Chrysochloris asiatica
AGTGATTAAATCTCCAGGATAGGAGCAGAGACCTCTGGGACCATCAACAGAGAAGAGCCAAGAGTGGGATCCTATCCAGAGAAACAGAGATGCCTGAGATGGAGGCAGAGATGATGACGCAAAGTGATGAAGTGACTGGGGTCTTTGGACCCAGAGAGGGAAAGGGACTATGGGCCGAAAACTGGGGGGAGGAGGGGAAGTGTAGGGGGCAGGTTTCTGGGATATACCCTTTGGGTGGTTGATGATGCATGGAGGGGATTGGAAACATAGCAATGAGATGATATACGATGGAATGAATATAAAACTAAAGTTCCCCCATGTAAACTATCATATAATTCACAATAAAACATTAAAAAAACAAAAAAAAAAAAACAAAAAAAAAAACAAATGGGTAAATGGTAGTTTCACTCACCCCCCCTTTCCTCCCCCCCCTTTTTTTTTCTTTTTGCAAAAATAAAAGAGAATATGTTCTTTAGATTCCTTTAAGTTATTGAAAACAGGTACTAATGTGCATTTTTTTAAACCATGAAATGACATAAAGTGAACTATATACCAATGCAGCACACATATTTCATATATAAAACAAAACATACAGCAGGCAGAGTTATGGATACTTACTGGACATAACCAAATGCCTTGAAGGGCTTAGGACATAGCCTTAGGGGCAACTTGATCAACTGGCATAACACAGCTCTTAAAGATAACATTTTAATTTGCTGAGTAGCATGTGGGATCTTAAAAGCTTACAAGTAGCCATCTAAGATACAATCATTGGTCTTTGCATGTTTGGAACAAAAAGAAGAAAACAAAAGATTCAAAGAAGAAACTAGTCTACAGGACTAATAGTTTACATGTACCACAGCTGCATCTACCTTGAGACCAAAAGAACTAGATAGTGCCCAGCTAGCACTACCAACCTTCTGATCAGGGACAAATAGATGGTCCCAGATAGAATGGAAGAAAAATGTCAAACAAAACTCAAATTCCTAAAAAAAAAAAGCAAAAAATAACAGACTTCTCTGGGTAGGTTCCCCCTATCCAGAGAAGCAGTAATGCCTGAGATGGAGGCAGAGACGATGACATGGAGAGATGAAGCAGCTGGGGACTTTAAACAGAGGAGGGAGAGGGGCTGTGTGCTGATGACTGGGGGACAGGCTTGTAGGGTATACTCTTTGGTTGGTTGATGGTGCATGGAGGGGATTGTAACCATGGCAATGAAACGATATATGATAGAATGAATGTGAAACTAATGTTATCCCATGTAAACTATCACATAAATCACAATAAAACATAAAAAATAAACAAAATAAAATAACAGACTTACTGGACTGGTAGAGACTAGAGCTTCATGATACCCTTTAAACTTGGAACTCAAAACCACTCCTAGAGGTCATCTATTGGCAAAAAGACAGTGTGGCTCATAAAAGAAATATTATCATCTATGAGCACTGTACTCTTCTAAACAGTCATTTGAAAGAGATCTAAAGGTCAGCATTTACCCTAGACTAAAAAGGAGGTCTGGTGTGGCACCGTGGGTTAATGCGCTGAACTGTAAAGTCACTTTGAACTGCAAGGTTTGTGGTTCAAGCTCATCAGTTGCTCCTTGGAAACCCCATACAGGGTCACTATGGGTCAGAACCAACTTGACAGTACTTTACAACAGCAACAACAGGAAAGATGAGAAGGTAAGGAGGGACAAGGAAGCTAGATTAATGGAAATAGAACAATCAGAATGGAAATAATGACATATTGTGAGAAGTATAAACCATGCCACTGAATATTAAGTGTTGTTGTTGTTGTTAAGTGCCATCCAGTTTGTTCCATCTTTTTATAGGATTTCCAAGGAGGGACTGGTGGGTTTGAAACACCAACCTTGTGGTTCACTATCTAGTGCTTATACTATACTGACCTACCAGAACCCCAGAAATTTTCAAATGAAAACCTAATTTTCTACATACATTTTCTCCAAAGTCACAATAAAATATATTTTAAATTAAATAAAATACAGCCTATCTTAACTGTTGTTATTATTAACAATTATGGTTAAGTGCTATTGAGTTGGTTTTGACTCACAACCACTGTGTATAGGGTTTCTGAGGCTATAAAAATTTTCAGGAGCAGAAAGCTTCTGCAGAGCAGCTGGTGGACTTGAACTGCTGGCCTGATGGTTCCCAGTCCAGTGCTTATCATACAGAGCTGCTGCACACCCACCATTAACAATGTTATTTTTAAGTGCCATCTAGTCTGTTCTGACTCATAGTGACTCATAGAGACCCTGTAAAGAGTTGTCAAAGAGTGAGTGGTGAATTTGAACCATCAACTTTGCTATTTAAACCAACTTTGGGATCTAGTGTATATCCTACAGAGCCACACCAGGACTCCACCATTAACAACAATCCATGTTTAAACTCCTTTTTTCTGTCCTGTTGCTTCTTGTAGTTCAACTCATATCTTCAGTTATACTGGTAAGCAATGTGAAGTTGGTCATTGTTAGTGCCATGGAGTCAGTTCAACTCACAGCAACCTTGTATAAAGTTTCTGAAGAGCAGCTGGTGAGTTTGAACCACTGACCTTTTGATTTAAACCAACTTTGCAGTTCAATGCTTATCCTAAAGCACTACGCCGGGATTCCAAGTCTGTACTAGGTGGGAATACTGGCTATATATATGAACTTTGCAAATTAATTTATTTGCTTCATAATTTTCTCTTTTATAAAATGACGACAATAATACATTTAGTTAATACATGGAAAAGTCCTTAAAACAGCGATTGCTAGCTCTGGGTTAGTTCTGACTGCTATAAAAGTCAGGTTTTGCTGTCTACTTCTAAAGTAAATTATTATTAAGTGCCCTCAAATTGTTTCGGATGTTTAGCTACCCTGCATAGGGTTTCCGAGTAGCAGCTGGTGAGCTTGAACTGCCAACCTTGCTGTTCAAGCAGACCTTACAGTCCAGTGCATTAACCCACGGTGCCACACCAGGACCAGAGGAGTAATACTGAGAGATTGTAAAAAAAATGCAAAAAGGCCCCTGCAAATGAACAGTATAACTTCTTTACTTTGTAAGGAAGCTGGACCCCACCTGTATGCCCCAAGCTTGAGTCTGTGACTTACTACTAACTGTTGTTTTAGGTTCCTGCTATCTGATGTCTATCCACAGCTATTTCTGTAGTTCTAGGAATAGAAGAGGAGCCAGACACATACTCACACACACACACACTCACACACACACGTACGCAGATATATGTGAAAGAAGGAAAGATGGTTAAATAGGAAACCTGAGCCCAAAGTTATTGCAAGTAAGAACAAACACATCCATTCAAATATTTTACTTGATACTTTAGCAGATTATTCTCTAAAATACAAAAATGAATCAATTATGCCTTTAGCCTACTTTAGTACTTGTAAACATACTGGTCACTTATTGATACATCTAGGTTAAATAAAGAATTAGAGGGTATAGGTGCCACACCAGGACTCCTGAGGGTATAGAGTTAACAACCAAATCTTAACAAAAACAGTTTTCAGCTCACTTCTCTTTCTTCCTTCTTCCTTTGAGCCCTTTGTTCCTTTTTCTTCTTCTACACCAAAAATGAACTGATGAGGAAAATGAACTGTTATAAATGGGCCTGCATCTATTTCTTCAAGTTACTATTTGAGTTTGGTTTACTAAGCATAAATAAGAAATAAGAGACTGGAAAAGGGTTAAGGAGTGAATTCTGCATGCAGTGGGTTCCTATGAAGTCACTGATTAATATAATTAAAAGCCTGAGTTAATTGTATTACTTTCCATTAGCTTTCACTGTATACCTATCTTCCAAGGACCCATCTACCTATCCCATGGGATTCTAGTCCCACGTTTATTCAAGAGATGTCTGCTTTCAAAACCAAACCTTTCATCAATCCCTTATTAATTAGCTAAATGCTGCATTGGATTATGCATTCATGCCTGCCAGCTAGGAGGTAGCATCAGACGAGCAGAGCTCACAATCTTCTTGGCTCATCCCCCAGGCTGGTCATTGGTATTCCAGGACAAGTCAGCTTACTGTAATTTGAAATTGGTCTGCCGTCCCATTAGGAATCTGCCCGATCAATACCAAGTGAATTAGAGTTCCAGTGATCTGATTAACTCCCCATTATTTTCTACCCTGGCTGATTTAGAATGCATGATGAGACAATATTCCAGTTTCTTTGCTTTATCCCAGTTTAAGTGAAATATAGACATCTGAGGAAGCAGTGCCTGTGCATTTGATTTGACTCAGCTATAATAAAGTCAAACACCATGAGTATCTCCCTCATCAAGACAGTCCTGAGTGACTGAGCACTGCCTCCTACACGCTGCGTAGGAGAGGTGAGTGGCAAGGGGATGAAGCAGGTGGAACCTCTGCCTACTCATCTCTTTTCCTTTTGGCTCTATTGTCTGAAGAATCTCTTTTAAGGCTTTTAACAGAATGGTTTAGTTATTTGTCATATGATCAACATTAGCAGCTTTGTGACTGAATCTCCGGGTCATGTGGTTGGAAGGCAGACTATAATTCTCTCCCAAAGGCATAAAAGGTTCATGACAATAGAGTCACCAAATGTTGTATTGTGATGACTGAAAGCAAGTACTGTAGTTAGACGGGCCAAATGCTGCCCTGGGGAAAATGCTTGGTGCCCTCAGGGAGTGAATTTGGCCTCCAGGGCATCATGACTGTTTTCCTTCATTGGTCCAGGGTTGCAGAGAAATCTGAATGAGCCTCTCAATAAATCAGTATGTGGCTCAAGAGGCTCCACATGCAAACTAGTAGGAAATACAGGCAATCAAAAATAATTTAAGTAATGACATATGTCCTTTTAAAAATGCAATTGTATCGTACGTTTGATTTTGGTTGTCAAAATATTGCTCTGTAGCGGTTCTTATATAATTATTTTTTTAAAGATAAAGGATTTATGGTAGACTTATCAATTGCTTTGATGTTGCCCAAATGCTATAAAGAATAAGAGCAGTATATTTAAAACATATTACTGAATTATTACTTAATATATTGTGATTTTTTCCACAGGTGATTCAAAAAAGATCCATTTGGGCATGTATATGATCATATATATGGAGTCCTAGTATGGTGCTGTGGGATAATGCGCTGGACCACACGGTCAGTTTGAATCATAAGGTTGGTGGTTCAAACCCTCCAGTTGATCCTTGGAAACCCTATACAAGGTCACTATGGGTCGGAACAAACTCGATGGCACTTAACAACAACAACAGCAAAATGATCATATAAATTACAATGCATTAATGTGAACTAGGATAAGTATCATTCCACCTTTATTTTAATAATTACTTATGAATTTAGGATATTCTGTGTGCATGCATGATGACATTTGGTTACAGATAATGTGCAGGCATACCTCAAAGATATTGCAGGTTTGATTCCAGACCATTGTAATAAAGTAAATACCTCAAATAAAGCAAGTCCCATAGGTTTTTATGTTTGTTTGTTTGTTTCCCAGTGCATAAAACTAAAAGTTTAATATTATAGTATATTAAGTGTGCATTATAATCAAGTTAGAAATATCGTAAGAATTACCAAAATGTGATACAGAGACATGAAGTGAGCACATGCCAATTGATTTGCTCTTTGTACAGTTACCACAAACCTTCAAAATACAAAAACAAAAAACCAATTATCTGCAAAGGACAATAAAACAAAGTACATCTTAACTTGATTAGTTAGTTGTTGACTCGTTGTTGTTAAGTGATGTAAAGATGTTTAGACTCAACAGAATGAAACATTTCACAGCAGTATTTTGGTTATGTTATTGTTAAGTGCTGTAGAGTCGGTTCTGACTATATAGGGTTTCCAAAGAGGGGTTGGTGAGTTTGGACTACCAACCTTGTGGTTCAAACTAACCTTGTGGTCCAGTGGTTTATCCCACATTACCTCATATATCAGCACTAAATAGCTAAGGTAAGTGCCACCCCCATTTTGATGTAAAAGAACCTTAGTTTAAATAGGCAATGAGATTAGCCTATATGCAAATTTATTGTCACTAAATGCCATCAAATGAGCTCAGACTCACAGCCACCCTGTATAGGTGAGAAGTGGCTTGGAGTTAGCAGCCTGGTGCTTATCCTACAGCACCTGGACTCCTATGTGCAAATAGTAGGGCTCCAACCCAAGATAAGCAATTTCTTTTTTGTTTTATTCTGGGGTATTTGATTCAGTAGTTTGTAATGATATAGTCATTTCCGTGATATGATTCTGATGCCACTGGCCAATCAGTTGCAAGGAGAGTAGGATGGGATGCAACACACTTACCCAGGTCACAGCTCTGATCCAATGTAAGGGTAGTTTCCTAAGATGTGGCCTTCACCACCTTTTATCGTATAGAATGGACCAGAGAAGGGAATGATTGCATCGTTACATGACTGTCAAATCATTGAGAATCATGGCCTAATCAAGTTGACATATTTTTTTGGGGGGGGGGTACAGTTCAATCCTTGACATTTCACACTTTACCCCCATCCCTACCCCAATTCATTTCCTTGTGACATGCAAAACACTTTCACCCAAAAGTCTTAAATCAACTCCAAGTCCAAATTGCATCCTGGGAAAAAAATTCTTCCACATCAGTGAATTTAGAACATGAAGTACCTGTTTCCAAAGTACAATGGTGAAACAGGCATAAGGTAAATATTTCATTACAAATTGGAGGGGAAGATGGGATAACAAATACAAAGCAAGTGAAAAACCAACAGAGCAATTTACACTAGCTCTTAAGGTTTGAAAATAATCCTGTTCTCTGAGACTATCTAAGAAGTGACCCTCTAGACTTTGGGTGTTAACCATGCTCTCTGGATTCTGGGTGGAGGACCCTAGCTCTGGCTTTCAGATCTGTCTTTTAGACTCTTTGAAAGGGCAACTATGTTCCCTGTACTTTGGGCTGTTCCTTTTTTCTAATCCAATTGAATGTTTGACCCACCATCTCAACACTGATAGGTCCTGTTCTTGGGCATAGCAGCCCTGTCACCTCAGCTTTAGATAGTGGATTAGGTCCTATCCCCATAGCACTTGTGAACCGCAGCCCCACATGCTGTAAACAAGTTGGTGAAGATCTGATTATGGTCCCACCATTTGAGATGCCAGAGACCAAGACCCTACCCTCTGAGACAGAGGCAGCTCTGCTTCCCATGCTCCTTTTCTCTTCAGCTTCTCCTTGCTTTGTTGGCCTCTTGATGTGTTGGCCCATAAGGCCTATTGGGCTTGTCTGTTCTCTGCCCTCCTCAGGCAAGTATTATAAACTCTTTAGCTCTACCAATATAAGTGTCTGGAAGAACCCTAACTCCACCAGTGAGCCTCAGTCAAAAGGCATTCTACTCTCTCGCTCTATGCATTGGGAAGGTTAGCTCTATTGACAAGTATCTGAAGTCACCCCACTCCACAAAAGGGGTACTAAGGTGAAGTGCCTTCTGTAGGTTGGTTATTCCATCATCTCATGCTGGTGTCCTGGTTCAGCTGCCACCATTTATATGCTATTGCTTCTAACTATCCTTGTCTTCTCAGATGTTACATTCTTTTGAAGCACTCACCAGAATTACTTTTTTTTTTTTAATGTTTTATTGTGAATTATATATGATAGTTTACATGGGGGAACTTTAGTTTTACATTCATTCCATCATATATCATCTTATTGCCATGGTTCCAGTCCCCTCCATGCATCATCAACCACCCAAAGGGTATATCCCAGAAACCCACCCTCTACACTTCCCCCTCCTCCCCCCAGTTTTTGGCCCACAGTCCCTTTCCCTCTCTGGGTCCAAAGTCCCCAGTCGCTTCATCACTCCACGTCATCATCTCTGCCTCCATCTCAGGCATCTCTGTTTCTCTAGGTAGGGTCCCGCTCTCGGCTCTTCTCCGTTGATGGTCCCAGAGGTCTCTGCTCCTATCCTGGAGATTTAATCACTTCCTTCCTTGTTACAAAACTTCTACCTTTGCATTTCCAACCCTCATAATCCGTCCTGATAAGCATTATTCACTACAGTATCACAAGTTACCCATCTGTATCTCCTTTCATCAGCTCCGCCCAGACAGATTGAATAGTACCTACTGGAGATTCTGCCTTCCTCCATGCTCCCTAGCACTAGGTTCCCTCTTGAAAGCTTGTAAGCCAGTCACTTCTTGCCTTTGTAGTACCCCCTCCCAATTTGAGTATCCAATGCCCAAGCTGCCCTTCTCTGTCCACTCTGTGTGTAGGGGTGTGTGTGAATGTTTGTTGCTGTGAGGATTTGTTCCCTCTTTTGAGTCGCTACTCCATAGGCATAGGTCAAGTTCATCAGACTGTATTAGCTCCCTCTTTTTTTTTTTTTTTCTTCCCCATCTTCTTTCCTCTCCTGGTTGAGCTCCGATCGTCCAGTCATCCAGTCCAGGTCATGTGGGTATTATTTGCAAGTGTGGGCGCTCCTGTGCATATGTTCTCTCTTCCCGCTAGCTGGTAGCTCCACTCTCCTTTTGACAACTATAAATCCACCAACAGACTCTTCCAGGTAGTCTAGAATTTTACTATTATTGTGAGTTTGAACCTTGAAGTTGAAACCAATCTTGCAGTGTTATTGTTGTTGTTCAGTGCCATTGAGTCAGTTCCGACCCATAGCAACCCTGTATAGGGTTTTTGAGGAGTGTCTGGTGAACTGGAACCACTGACCTTGCAGTTCAAACTGACCTTGCAGTCTAGCGCATTAATCCACAGCACCACACCAGGACTCCAACCTTGTGGTTGTGGTGGTGGTGGTTATGTGCCGTGGACCCTGAATAGGGTCTCTGAGGTTGTAAATCTTTACGGGAATAGAAAGCCTTATCTTTCTCCTGTGGAACCACTGGTAGTTTCAAACTGCTGACCCTGAGGTCAGCAGTCCAATTTGTAACCATTATGCTACAGTTGTTGTTGTTGTTATTGTTAGGTGCTATCAAGTCAGTACCAACTCATAGTGAACTTATGCACAGCAAAATGAAACACTGCTCGATCCTGGGCCAGCCTCACTATTGTTGCCATAACATTGTTCCAGCCTCTATCCATTACTCAACTCCAAAACCATGTCTCCATTTTAGGGATCTGTTAGAGAAGACCCACCTCCCACTCTACTGGTACGAAATCATGTCTTAGTCATCTGTTGTTGTGGTTAAATGTCATCAAGTCGGTTCTGACTCTTAGAGACCCTATGCACAATAGAAAAAAAACTGCCCAGTCCTGTGCCATCCTCACAGTGTTGCTAGCCTTGAGCACATTGTTGCTGTCACTATGTCAATCCATCTCATTGGGGTTCTTCCTTATTTTCTCTGACCCTCCAATTCACCAAATATGATGTCCTTCTCCAGGGACTGGTTCTTCCTGACAATATGTACAAAGTAAGAGGGATCAAGTTTCACCATCCTTGCTTCTAAGGAGCACACAGGTTTTACTTCCAACACAGATTTGTTTGTTTTTCTGGCAGGTCATGGTACTTTCAATATTCTTTGTCAAAACCATATTTCAAGTGCATTAAATCTTCTGTGGTCTTCCTTATTCATTGTCCAACTTCAACATGCATGTTATTGTTGTTGTTAAGTACCATAAAGTCAGTTCCAACTCATAGCAACTCTGTGTATTATTTTAAGTAGCAGCTGGTAGGCTTGAACCACTGACCTTAGGGTTAGCAATAGCTTATCCTATGGCACCATACCAGGACTTCACATGCATATGAGATAATTGAAAACACCATGACTTGGTTCAGGACACCTTAGTCCTCAAACTGACTTCTTTGCTCTTTAAAACTTCAAAAGAGGTCTTTTGCAGCAGTTTCGTCTAATTCAATAATCCTTTTATTTCTTGACTGCTGCTTCAAAGACTGTCAATTGCAGATCCAAACAAAATTAAATCTCTGACATTAGTTTTCTCTCCATTTATGATGTTATTTACTAATTCAGTTGCGAGGATTTTTGTTTTCTTTGCATTGAGTTGCAATTCATACTGAATGCTACAGTCTTTGATGTTCATCACTAAGTGCTTCAAGTGCTCTTCCCTTACAGCAAGCAGTGTTGTGTCATCTTCATATCTCAGGTTGTTAATGACATTTCTTCCAATCTTGATGTCATATTCTTTTTTATATAATCCAGCTACTCAGATTGTCTACTCAGCATACAGATTGAATATATGTAGTGGAAGGATACAATACTGATGTACATCTTTCATGATTTTAAAATCATTCACTATCTTCTTGTGTTTTTTTTTTTTTTTTCTAACAAGTACAGGTTCCTCATGAGCAAAATTAAGTGTTCTGGAATATCCATTCTTTACAATGTTAACCACAGTTTGTTATGATCCACACAGCTGAAATGCCTCTGAATAGTCAATAAAGCACAAATAAACCTCTTCTAGCATACAGATAGAATAAGTAGGGTGAAGGAATGCAACCCTGGCATATGTCTTTCCTGATTTTAAACCACTCAGTATACCCTGTTCTGTTCGAATGACTGCTTCTCAGTCTAGGTACATGTTCCTCATGAGCATAGTCAAGTGTTCTGGGATACTAATTCTTCACAATGTTATCCATAGCTTGCCAAGATCCACCTAGTTCAAAGCCTTTGCATAGTCAATAAAGTACAAGTAAAATTCATTCTGGTATTTTGTACTTTTAACCAGGATCCAGCTGTTCCACTGCTATTCATGTGTTTTTCAGGGCCTAACAATTTAGAATTAGTCTGTCTCTCCTTTTTCCTAGCCTGTTTTAGTCTGGAAACTTCACTATGGTTGAACCTGCTAAAAAATTAAAATATCAGTGGTATACCTTCCAGCATCACAACAAACACAGGCCACCACAGCATGAGAAACTGACAGATAAGATAGTTTTGCTGTGTTTGTTGTTATGTGTCCTCAAGTTGGTACTGAGTCATAGATACCCTATATGCAACAGAACAAAACATTGCACAGTCCTGTGTCATCCTCACAATTGTTATGCTTGTGACCATTGCTGCTGCCACTGTGTCAGTCCATCTTACTGAGGGTCTACCTCTTTTTTTTCTGACCCTCCACTTTACCAAGCTTGATGTCCTTCTCCAGGGACTGATCTCTCCTGATAACATTTCCATATTGTTAGTGATGAAGTCTTGCCAATCTGACTTCTCAGGTGTATTCTGGCTGCATTTCTACCAAGACAGATTTGTTTGTTCTTCCGACAGTCCATGATATTTTTAATATTCTTCTCCAACACCATAACTCAAATGTACCAATTATTCTACGACCTTCCTTGGTCATTGTCCAACTTTCATATGCATATGAAGCTTTTGAAAAATATCATGGCTTGAGTTAGGTGCACCTTAGTCCTCAAACTAATATCTTTGCTCTTGAATAGTTTAAAGAGGTCTTGTGAAGCAGATTTGCCTAATGCAATAAGCCATTTGATTTCTTGACTGCTGATTCCATGAATGTTGATAGTAGATTCAAGCAAAATGAAGTCATTGACAATTTGAGTCTTTTTTCCATCAATCATGATATTATTTATTGTTCCATTTGTAAGGATTTTTCCTTACTTCAAGGTGCAATCCATACTGAAGGCTGTAATCTTTGATCTTCATCAGTAAGTATTTTAAGTCCTCTTCACTTCCAGCAAGGAAGGTTGTATCATCTGTATATTGCAGGTTGTTAACGAGTCTTCCTCCAGTCTTGATACCATGTTTTTCTACATATAATCCAGTTTCTCAGATTATTTCCTCAACAAACAGATTGAATAAGTATGATGAAAGCATAAAATCTAGGAGCACACTTTTCCTTATTTTAAACTATTCAGTATCCCTTTCTCTTGGAACAACTGCCTTCTGATTTATCTACAGGCTCCTTATGAGCTCAGTAACATGTTCTTTAGTAAATGTAACTTTAATAATATTTTCTCAAAATTTAGGAGGATAGAAGTCTGCATTCAGTGTGTGGGCTCTATGGGAAGGCTGTTTTTCTCTCTGTGTTGACCCTGGGTAAATGTCCTTGACTTTTTTCAACATCTGTGGACCCAGAGTCCCTAGGTGATGTCTGTCTTGGCATTAATATTATATTGGGTCTAGGAAGTTCTCAGTACAAGGACCGCAGAGCTAACGGATTCATTTCAATCCTGGCTTTTCTTTTTTTGGTTGTAGTCAGGTCCGTCTCTCTACTTGCTTTTCTCTCCTTTTGTCTCTTGGATGATAAAAGGTGATGCAGGCTATATCCCAGGGAAACTCCCCAAGGCTGTGACTGTTGTAAACATGTTGTAATCTTCTTACAGTTGAGTGACTGATCACATCCAATAACAACATGGGGTATGACTGCAGTACTATATTTACTGACAAACCACTGAGAACCAAGGCCTAGTCAAGTTGACTCGTATTTTTTTTCTGGGGGTACACAATTCTATCCATGACTGTATTGTATGCATGCATGAAAAGATTGCTTTTGGGTTTAATGCAATAATAGATCATTTAATAATTAATAAATGCTCAATTTTTGTTAGCTCTTATTTCCCCTATGTATCCATAATCCCTGTCTATGTCTTTCATATTAATCTACTTTAAAATAACACACTTTGAAATCTTAAATTGAAAGAAAAAAGTAACAAGGCAAATTAGTTGTGTTGGGCATTTATATACTTTTGATATAAATGGAAAATTTGGGGGATATTGTTTTTCTGCCTCTTGGAGGAGTATGGCATGTTTTATAAGATAGAGGGTCAGCAAAAAAGAGGAAGGCTCTCAATGAGATGGATTAATGCAGTGTTTGCAACAATGGGCTCAAACATAGCAACAATTTTGAGTATGGTGTAGGACTGGACAGTATTTTGTTCTGTTGTACTTAGGGTGGCTGTGAATCATAACAGACTTCACTAAACCAAACAAATGAAATAGTTCAAATTTCTCATCTGGAAAAAAATAGAAGTTGCATAAAGAAATTATTCTAATCATATCTGAAAGTAGAACCAGCAAAAGCTCTACTAGTTTATAAATGCAAAGTTAATTCAGAGTCCTTTGAACCTACAGCCAGTCTCAGACTGTATGGACTTGTTAGGAGTGTGTTTTACCATGCCATGGTTTCAGATCTTCACCGTGTAGAATCTTACATTATTAAAGCAAATCTACTTCCTTCTTTGGTTTTGACCCGATGTTTCTACTCATAGATTGAAACAGATTGAAATGGAACATTCTCCCATTGTACTTCTGATAGATTAAAACTCCCAAACTTTTTCCACATCTGTGTTTAGTCTTCTTTTATGATAAATTTGTAACACATAAAATATAACATTTTTACCAAGTAAAATTTGTGTTGCTTTCAGACTATTATTCAAATGTGTTGTCCTTCTGATTTTTGAATATTTATTGCATCATATACACAATTATCTCCATAGCTTAGTGTTCTTCAGTTGTGGCACAAAATGGTACTAACACCCATGAAGGTTTTAATCTCTAGATATCATTGGGCATGGGGTCTGAATAAACTAAAGTAACATCCAACCTACCACACCATTATCATTATTAACACTAACACTACTATTACAATGTATTGTTACTACTGCTATGCTCTTGGGAAGCTGGTGTGTATAGACTGCATCAATGGGTTCTCTAGTTCTCTAAATTCTAACTGGGTCCAGTCTACATGTGGCATGTGCTAAAAGGAGATAGGAAACAGGAAGAAGAGAGAAAAACAAAACAAAACAGGGTATTCATTCTCCTAGCTTTATTCCTGCTGGGTCCCCATGGTTTTTCTGCCTCCCTTGATTCAAATCTACATCCTGTACGAAGACATTATGTATCTCATGATTACTGCACTTTTTGTGAATTAAGAGTCAAAATGGACAGTTATCTTAAATGTACAACTGTTATATTAATATCAACATTAATATCAATTTATATCTGTTACAAATTACTATTATAGATTTGCTGACTTGTACATAGGCAATGCATAAAAACAGACATAAAATTTTATTATCTTTGGATCACTGTATACGATGACACCATATGTTGCATTTTAGTGAGAACCTGAATGTTACTAGAAGATCTACATATAACCCCAATGTCACAATTAAATTATTAACTGGATATTGAAAATACTCACATTTAACACTTATATGTTGCTTTTCATCATTAAAATGTATGACAAATAGGAGCTAATCAATAGCACAGCAGTGTATTCAGTAATGATCTCCTACTGTTGCTTGGCTCGCTTCAGATCAGAGACCTTTTACTAGGAAGCCCATAAAACTGGTGAAAAGTTTCAAGTTATTAGTCATGATTTATTTGCGTATATCCCTCTGTATTTCCTATGCTTCTAAAGCATGACACATTTGATATTTCCTCCGCTGCCCTTTCCACTGGCTGGTAATTCCCTAAAAACAGAGATTCTGTATTCCCAGTGCCTTGTATAATATCTGACACCTGGTAGTTATTGTCACTTGCCCTCAAGTGAACTCTGACTCATAGCGGCCTTGTATACAACAGAGTGAAATACTACTGTTCAATCCTGTGCCATTTTTGTGATGTTTGAGCCCATTGTTGCATCTCTTGTGTCAGTCTATCGCAGTGAAGGTCTCCCTCATTTTTACTTCTTTGCTTTATTAAATATAATGTCCTGTCCTAGTGACTGATCTTTCATAATGCAGTGTCCAAAGTTAGCAAGTTGAAGTCTTAACATTCTTGCTTTTAAGGTGGATCTGTTTATGTTTTTCTAAGACTGATTTGTTTGTTTTATGGTGTTGGTGTTGTTTGTTGTTTAATGCTGTTGAGTTGCTTTTGACTCATATTGGCCCTGTATAGGGTTTCCAAGAAATGTTTGGTGGGTTTCAACTACTAACCTGTGGTTAGTAGCGCAGTGCTTATCTTACAGTGTCATACCAGGACTATGATAGTTCATAGTATACTCAACTGCCAATATTCTTCACCAAAAATTTGAATCATTAATTCTTCTTCAGTCTTTCATTATCCTAGTCATCAAAGTGATAGCCTTGCTTTTTAATAATTCTAAACGACCTTTTGCCAGAGGTTTGTCTCGTGCAATGTCTTTTGATTTCTTGACTGCTGCTCTCGTGGACATTGATTGTGGTTCCAAGTAAAATGAAATCCTTGACAACTTCAATTTTTTTTCTCTTTTAATCACGATGTTGTTCATTGGTCCAGTTGTGAGGATCTTTGTTTTCTTTATGTCTAAGTGTAATCCATACTCAAGGCTTTGATCTTCATTTATAAGTACTTTAAATTGTCTTCAATTTCACAAGCAAGGTTTTATCATTTACATATCACAGATTGTCCATTAGTCTTCCTCCACTATTGATGCTTTGTTCTTCTTCACATTGTGTAGCTTCCCAGATTATTTGTTCAACCTACATTTTGAATATATAACAAGGAAGGATACAGCATGACACATACTTTTTCCAATTTTAAGCTATTCAGTATCCCTTTGTTCTGTTCAAAGGGACCATTCATTCTTCACATGAGCACAATATTCTGGAATTCCTATTCTTTTTAATGTTATTCATAATCTTTCATGATCCATACAGTCAAGTGCACCCTCATTAAACACTAAACATTCTGGTGTTCTTTCAGTTCGTTCAAGGTCCATCTGAGATTAACAATGATATCTCTTATTCTGTATCCTCTCCTGAATCCAGCTTAAATTTCTGACAGTTATGTATAAATATTGGGCTCCAGATGGTTTTGAATGACCTCAGCCAAATTTTGATTATATGTGATATTAATGATATTATTAAATAATTTCCACATTCTGTTTGATTTTCTTTCATCAGCACGAGCAGTCATATTGATCTATAGTTGGACAGTTAGTTGTCTTTCACATTTTGCACAGATGAGCAATTTTCTGGCAGATAAACAATGAACAATGTAACAAACTTATGTATTAATATAGTACTGTTCTAAGACCTCTTTTACTGTACATCTGGGGTATTGTACTTTTAACAGACATTTTTAACCTCCCATGTAGTTGAAAGGGAGGGCCATAGTGTGATGCATTTTACAAACCATAGTAGTGTTTTCTGAAAACTAGAAAACAGTCCATACCATTGAAATGGATAATTCCAATCTTGTTAAGAGAGAATAAAGCCTTATTCTCACTACTTGCAGTTCTCCTTGCTCTGCAGAGCTATACCAAATACACTGAATTCTAGAGGCTACAGCATATCTCAGAGATTTTTACTAGTGGTGTCCAAAGCTTTCATCCCCTTCTTTCAGATGACTTGGACTTCCAGGCAGAATCTTAAGATTGTTCTGACTTTAGAGGAGAGACTGATAGCTTTTCAAGAAAGGATGCTAGCCACCTATTTATGTTAATGGTAGTGAGCAACCTTGACAAGCAAGTTCTGACATGTTCTGCATGAACATTATAGCTTGTCAACACCCACATCAGAATATAAGAGAAATGTTTTGGGATGAAAAACAAAGAAGATTGTGGCAGGGGACAAATTCCAATATGGAAAACAACAACTGGTGGTGGCAGTGTGAAATGGAGTTGATTCCAACTCATAGCAACTCTGCACGGGGTTTCCAAGTCTGTAAATCTTTACAGGAGCAGAGAGTTTCATCTTTTTACCTGCAGAAGAGCTGATAGTTTTGAACTGCTGACCTTGAGGTTAGCTGTCCGACGAGTAACCACTACGCTACCAGAGCTCCTTACTCTAACATTTGTTGTTATTGTTAAGTGCTGTAGACTCAGTTCTGACCCATAGTGACCCTGTAAAGGGTTTTCAAGGAGCCACTGATGAGCTTGAACCACTCACCTTGTAGTTCAAATAGTTAGGAGGAAAAAATAAACTTCTCAACTTCATATGCCAAACATATTAAAAAGATGACTGAAAACAGAATACAAGTTAGTGTTAAAGAAGAATTAGATTTAAACAGTAACTGTTGAGCTGATCCATTTGGATTCTTTCATTGAAGAAATTGGGGTTCAGAGAAAAACCATTACTCACTATAGATTGAACAGCCAAGGCTCCCTCACTGTCTTCCTTAATTTTTGTTCATTTCCACAGTCCTTAGTATACTGCACTCCTTAAAAAAATAGTATATACATATACATATATATAAATATAAATATATATATATATATATTTGGTAGCATGATACTTTTCTCAAACTTAAGAACCTGGTGATAATCCTCTCCCATGCCCCTCATTGTACCACCCCAACCCCTTTCTTTCTTTTTTCAGACCTTAACCATTGAGGCAATAAGTCTCCTCAGAATTTCTATTCATTCTTTTTATCATTATTATTATTTAACTGCCTTTCTTATCACCCAAGTTATCATGTGTCTTCCCTTTTGTTGCTGTTGTTGTTAAGTGCCTTTGAATTGGTTCTGACTCATAGCGACACTGTATAGGGTTTCCAAGGAGCGGCTAGTGAGTTTGAACCACCCACCTTGTGGTTTAAATCAACCTTGCAGTCTAGCACATTATCCCACAATGTCACAACAGGACTCTGTCTGCCCTGTGTTGTTGTTACGTGCCTTAGAGTCGATTCAAACCCTGTGTAGGATTTCCAAGGAGCAGCTGGTGAGACTGAACTGCCGACCTTGCAGTTCAAACAGCTTTGCAGTCTGGTGCATTAGCCCACAGCGTCACACCACCCGATAACTAATTCTACCCTCTTGTTCCTGATAGCAATGATATTTTTAATAATACAATTTTTTAACTACTTTCCTCCACCACCCAAGTTAACATGTTTTTCTACCTTTTAGCCAGTGACTAATTCCATTTAAAATTTAACAGTCAACTTGGTGGCTGCCTATATGCTGTGGAGTCGGTTCCGACTCATAAAGACCCTGTACAGGGTTTCTGAGGCTGTAAATCTTTATGGGAGCAGAACTCCTCATCTTTTTCCCATGGAACAGCTGGTAGTTTCAAACTGCTGACCTTGTGGTTCGCAGCCTGACTCATAACCACTACGTTAAAATACATTTTATTGCCCAAAAATTAAGTGAAAAATAATTTTGCCTTAACTTGAGGTGATGCAGAGATAAAATATCTGTACACTTGTCTCGTATTTTCCTCCCCAGTTGTTGTCTTGTCAGCAATCTCATGTGTGTCAGAGTAGAACTGCGATTCATATGTATTTTAATGCCTGCTTTTTCAGAGAAGTAGATCACAAGGCCTTGCATCAGAAGTGTTCTGTGTGTGATGAATCCTTCAGCCTTTCAATCCATGAGTATTAATAGTTCATGACTATCTCTAGTGACTTATGAAGCCGTATGTAGGGGATGAAGTTATAATATTTTTGTGATAAAAGTCACAATGAAGCTTCTAAAGTCTACATTTTACTAATTTAGACTTTGGAATAATTTTAACTACCTGTGTTTTGTTTTTTTTTTAATACAAGAAAATCTTTGAAAATATTTCTTCTCTTACATTAAAAATAATGAAAATTTACTTTAAAATTAATATCTTTGAAAACTTTTAAACATCAAGTAGATTAGCCTGTCTTCAACAACTGGCAATTCATTCTATTACAAAGCTTCCATTTTATGATACATTTTTATGTAATAGAGACATTTTAACTTCTGTTCAATCATGAATGTAATGAGTGTAAAACTAAGAAAAAGGACTTAAGAGGCAGCAACCATGGAGAACAAATGATGCTTTGATCTAAATGAAAACAGTTATGTGATGCTGAAAAACACTGTGATTATGGCTGGTGAATACCTTCCTCCCACTGGCTTCAAGAGGGTTCCAGAGAAGTGTTTTTCTGGTGTGGAAAGAAAAATGGACCCAGAGACAATAGCTGAAAGGTAGTTTATAGATTTCTGGAAGGCTCAAAAGGACAAGGCGAAGTCTGAAACCTCTTCCATAATGATAGGTTCATAACTAGTAACCAGTGAGAAGGAGAGAAGTCTGGTTGATCAGGCATTGCTGAAGAGGATGTCTGGTCACTCTCAAGCTGGAGGATTCATCCCACCATCTAAAATTCCCTGGAGAAAGGACAAAAGTTCAAGTGATGAGGCAGTGGTGGTGAGAGATTAAGCTAGAGAATCAAACAGTGTCTTGGTACAGTGCTTGGCATCTAGAATATGCTCAATTAACAATAAATGAATGAATGACCTTATGAGTCAGGATAAGGAATTGGAACTTTATCTCAGGCAAATGAATTTCAAGTAGAGGATGACATGGATAGATTTGCACTTCAGCAAGAATAGCACTGAGGAAAATGAATTCAAGTTTGAGATAGAAGGCTTTTGGTGGTGACTTAAATGAAAGTAGTAGCTGCTCAGTGTTTGGGACATTCTTACTGAGCATCTTATGCTAATTAAACATTTAATGTAACTATGTGGCTATATGGGAATTATGGTGTGGTGCTGTGGGATAATGTATTGGACCACAAGGTTGGTTTGAATAACAAGGTTAGCAGCTCAAATTCATCATCAGCTCCTTGGAAACACTATACAGGGTTGCTAAGAATCTAAACAACAACAACAGTAATGTATATATATATACATAGATAGAAACACATATGTATACACACACACACACACACACACACACACATATATATGAAGGAGCACTTGTAGCATAGTGGTTACAAATTGGGCTGCTAGTCTAAAGGTCAGCAGTTCAAAACGACCAGCTGTTCTGTGGGAGAAAGATGAGGCTTTCTGCTCCCATAAAGATTTACAGCCTCAGAAACCCTATGAAGGGTCACTGTGAGTGGGAACCAATTCCACAGCACATAACAACAACAACAATATATATTGTTGTTGTTAGTTGCCATCAAGTCGATACTGACTCATAGTGACCTTATGTATAGCAAAACGAAACACTGCCCAATCCTGGCCAACCTCACAATTGTTGCCACGCTTGAGCCCATTGAAGCTGCTACTTTGCCAATCCATCTCGCTGGGGGTCTTCCTTGTTGTCTCTGACCCTCCACCCTACCAAACATAATATCCTTCTCTAGCAACTGGTCCCTCCTGACAATATGTCCAAAGTATGAGAGATGACTCTGGCTGTACTTCTTGCAACACAGATCTGTCGGTTCTTTTGGCAGACCATGACACTTTCAATATTCTCCTCCAACACCATAACTCAAAAGCATCAATTCTTCTACGATCTTCCTTATTCAGTGTCCAACTTTCACATGCATATAAGGTTATTGAAAATACCATGGCTTGGGTCAGGTTCACCTTAGTCCTCAAGCTGACATCTTTGCTTTTCAATGCTTTATATATATATCAACTAATCTTAGGAATAGATTTACTCTACTACCTGAAAATATTCAATGAAATTTGGGATTTTAGGAAAATGAAGTTAAAGCTCATTTATCTAATGCAATGGATGAAGATTAGGATAAATTGGATAAAGTGGGGCAGGATAAAATATGACACATGTTGTTATTAGGTGCTGTTGAGGTGGTTCCAACTCATAATGACCTAATGCAGAACAGAACGAAACACTGCCTGGTCTTGCAACATCCTCAAAATCATTGTTAAGCTCGAGAACATTGCTGCTGCCGCTGTGTCAGTTCATCTCATTGGGGTTCTTCCTCTTTTTAGTTGACCCTCCACTGTATCTAGCATGATGTCATTGTCCAAGGACTGCCCACTCCTGAAAACATGTATAAAGTGTGAGAGATGAAGTATGGCCATCCTAGCTTCTAAGAAGCATTCTGGTTGTACTTCTTCTAACACAGATTTGTTTGTTCTTCTGACAGTCCACGGTACCTTTAATAGTCTTCTCTAACGCCATAACTCAAATTCATCAATTCTTCTATAGTCTCCTTTTTCACTGTCCAACATTTATATCTATATGAAACTATTGAAAATACTATGGCTTGGGTCAGACTTACCTTAGTCATCAATCTGATACCTTTGGTCTTAAATACGTTACAGGGGTCTTGGCATGGTGCTGTAGGCTAAGAACTGGATCTCTAGGTCAGTGCTGAAGATGATGGTTCAAACCCACCAGCTACCACTTGAAAACACTTTACAGGGTCACTATGAGTTGGAATTGACTCAATGGTATTTAACAACAACAAACACACATTAAAGAAATCTTGTGCACAGATTTCATGACTGCTTCTTATCTGAATATTGACTGTGGATCTGAGCAAAATGAAGTCTTTGACAATCTTAATCTTTTCTGCACTTAACAAGGTGGTATTTACTGCTTCAATGGTGAGGATTTTTGTATCTTTACATTGAAGTGCAACCCATACTGAAGGCTGTAGTCTTAATCTTCATCAGTAAGCATTTGAAGTCCTCTTCTCTTTCAGCAAGCAAGGTTACATCTTCTGCATATTTCATTGCATATAGATCCTTATCTGGAAATCATTAGGTAAAAGTCTCTAGCAACTATCTCTTTTTCTACCATGTGTCTCAGTACTGATTGATATAGCAAAAAAAAAAAAAAATGAGAATTTCCTTTAAAATAGCAAATGCTTATTTCATGTGCATTAAGTGCCAGACATTGTCACTGCTTGCAATATGTACTATTATTATTATTTTATGATTTAGGAAACCAAGGCACAGAGAGGTTAAGGTACTTGTCCAAAGCCACAGCAAGTGACAGAGGTGGTTTGGCACTTGCTTTAATAAAAAACAAAAGAGGTAATAATATTTTTACAAATATCCTAAGATTTCTGAAACTTTAAAGTATTTTTGGATCTTATTTGAAGAAAGTAGTAGCCCAACCCCTAGGTGAGCTCCATTTTTTGACTACTTGGAGCTTCAGTTTGTTCCCAGAAGCGCACTCTTCCATAAGGAGGAGCAGGGCTCAGGGCAGCCCGCTGTATGCTTCCTACAGTTGCCCTGCCAAATCAGGGCACAACTCACCTACATCCTTGTCCCAAGCATAGAGTCTATGTTCTCAGCAAGGCCAGTTCTGTGGGCTTCAGAAAGAGATACTAATAAGTATTTTTCCAATACCACCTGGAGGTGCCAGGCATAATTTTCCTTCTGAAGCCTTATTCAATCAATCAGCAGAGTTCACATTTTACAGATCATAGTAATTCCAAAAAGGCATGACTCTATGCTGTGTTCTGTCATTTTACCTTTACAGTGATGCTGTCATCTCCCTCCATCGTCCGTCAACCATACTCAGTTTTATTTATTTTGATCTGTTTTCTATTAAGTACTCTATGTAATAAAAATGTATGCTTCATTTTCTTTTCTCCGTGAAGGACTTTTAGAATCTTGGAAATTCTGTAGTGGCAAGTTTTGACATTGATTTTTATAACAGTATATTCCCTGGAGATTATAGAAGATTCATTTTATAGGATTAACACTTACTGCATCCACCATGACATTCTAGGCTTATTTACTTATTTGTTTGCTTCATTTAATTCCCTTGATTTTAAAAAGTCAGTGTAAAAATGTTTAAGTGTTGACTTATTTACGACAGCATCTTAGCGTCAGAGTGTTCCTAGAGCTTTTATTGCATTTCTTGCTGAATTAGAGTAGATATAATTGCCGTCAACATTGTAAATATTAAGCTAGATTTTAAACAACATTGGCAAAAAATTATCTTCACCAAGTTTTATACAAGCCATAATTTATAGATGTTTATTGTTATTTCTGAGAAGCCTATATAGACTCTATTAAGTAAGACTCACTCAGACATGTAGGCTCTAATATGTAGGAATTACTGAGATTTTATCTCATTTGTGCATTTACAACTGTACTTGTGCTGGCTGCCAATTAACCATTATTTTTCTCCAAGGTAAGCTTTTGTCCTCTATTTGTATGAAATATATCATGGCATGGCAGCTACTTCAAAGAGACCTTCAGTGAAGTATGCTCTCCCTCCAATGTCTTGTATTTAAGTTTGATTTTCAGGTTGTTGTTTTCTTTTTCTTTTTGTCTTTTTGTCATGAAATGGAATGTCAGTATCAGGTACTCTAGATCCTTTGCAGCTAAAACTGACCAGTATTTTCAAACTCGAATTTTGTATGTGTAGATACTATCTTCACCAAGTAGTTTAAAGCCTAAATGTAGGAAAGATTTCCTAAATATTGCTAAAGCAATGAAACATTACTAGTGCATGTCTCCTCTGGGTCTATAGCATGATGATAAAATCAATAAGAAATGGTACCTTGTCTAATTGACATTGTAACCAATGCAATTGTGTCTTGGTATGTGGTTTCCTCCTTGAATGAGAGAGGTTATTAATTTTTGTTGATGTTAAGTGCCACCAAGTCAGCTCTAACTCACAGCCACCCTATATAGGGTTTCCAAGGAGCACTAGAGAGTTTGAACCACTGAACTGGTGTTTTATTCCACAGGACCACACCAGGACTCCTTGAATAAAGCAAAAGCAACCAGGTTAGTTAAAAACAAAACAAAGCAAACCAGTTTTTGTTCATTTATTTGACTTCAGGTTATATTTGTGTCTGTGTGTGTATTTTTGTTGTTAAGTGCCATTGAGTCAGTTCCAACTCATAGCGACCCTGAGGATTTCTGAGGAGCAATTGGTGAGAGCTTGAACTACTGACTTGCTGGTTCAAATGACTTTGCAGTCCAGCACATTAACCCACAGAACCACACAAGGATTTTATATATATACATATTGTTGTTAGGTGCTATCAAGTCGGTACCGACTCATAGTGACCTTATGCACAGCAGAACAAAACACTGCCTGATCCTGGGCCAACTTCACGATTGTTGCTACACTTGAGCCCATTGACGCTGCCACTTGGCTAATCCATCTCATTGGGGGTCTTCCTCTTTTTCTCTGACCCTCCACCCTACCAAACATGATGTCCTTCTCCAGCGACTGGTCCCTCCTGACAATATGTCCAAAGTATGAGAGATAAAGTTTGGCCATCTTGGCCTCCAAGGGGCACTCTGGCTGCACTTCTTCCAATACACATTTGTTGGTTCTTTTGGCAGCCCATGGCACTTTCAATATTCTCCTCCAACACCAGGACTCAAAAGCATTAATTCTTCTATGGCCTTCCTTATTCACTGTCCAGCTTTCGCATGCATATGAGGTTATTAAAAATACCATGGCTTGGGACAGGCGCACCTTAGTCTAGTCTTCAAGCTGACATCTTATCTTTGCTCTTCAACATTTTGAAAAGATTTTGTGGAGCAGTTCGAAACTACCAGACGTTCTGTGGGAGAAAGATGAGGTGTTCTATTCCCGTAAAGATATACAGCCTCGCAGCCTCGGAAACCGTGTACAGGGTCGCTATGGATCGGAACTGACTCGAAGGCACTTAACAAAAACAACTATATATATATA
>NW_006408627.1:1579501-1589828 GCF_000296735.1 Chrysochloris asiatica
TTAGCAAACTTTTTTTTATAAAAACTTAAAGTGTTGTTATTTTCAGGCTCTGTCACACTGATACTAACGCATGTGACTCATGTGACCATGTGACAGACTAGAACTTTCCAATAGAGCTTTCTAGGCTGTACTTTTTTACAGGAGCAGATCACATTGTAACCAATGCAAAAGGTCTTTCTCTCAAGGAGCTCGGGATGTGTTCTAATAGCCAACCTTTCTATTAGCAGTTGAGTGCCTAACTGTTGTACCGGCAGGATTCTTGTACCCCAGAGATAAGGCATTAAAAGATCTAAGAAACAGGGACTGTGTTCTCAGAGAACTTTCAGTCTAATCATACTTCTATGAATATTTCTCATTTCTAGGTGCTAAGGTTACCTTTTCTCCAGATGGTGTTATTTGACAATAAGACTAATAAATTTGAGCTAATGATATATGGACTAATTGCTTGCTTAATAAAGGGAATGACAATAAGCTATTTTGGGAATTATGTATAGTATTTGGTTTAGAGGAAAGTTCAGAAGCTATAGGGGAACGTTCTGAAATGTTATTCCCTTAAAACAATCGCCTTGAGAATGTTTGTTATTACAATGAGTGCAATTTTGGACTTGCTGTCTAAGCCTATCATGCATTCTCTTGAATATTCCAAGTGATAGAATGTTCTAATTTGTACACAGTATATAGTGGTTACGAATCGGGCTGCGAACCGGAAGGTCAGCAGTTCGAAACTACCAGCTGCTCCCCGGGAGAAAGATGAGGCGATCTGCTCCTGTAAAGATTTACAGCCTCGGAAACCCTATTCAGGGTCGCTATGGGTCGAAACCGACTCGACGGCACTTTAACAACAACAACAACAATATTATTACTTAAAATGAGCCGAAAGTATCCAACATACTGGTCTCTTGAATAAGACAGAGTAATATTTTGGGGGGATGATATTGCTGCCATCCCTAAATAGTTGTATCTATAATCATAAGAGTCCTGGTGTGGCGCTGTGGGCTAATGCGCTAGACTGCAAAGCCATTTGAACTGCAAGGTTGGTGGTTCAAACTTACCAGTTGATCCTTGAAAACCCTATACAGGGTCGCTATGGGTCAGAACCAACTCGATGGCACATAACAACAACAACACAATAATCTCAGGAGTGTTGTTTTTTGTGAATCAGCTCTGAAGATGAGCTTCAAAAATCAATGGCATATGCAAAATGTGTCCTTTGGATATTTAAATGAATGTATTTTTTTGTGTGTTTACATCAAATATTTTTATCTTATTCATTTGTGAAAAACAAGATGTTAAAGGAAAGCCACAGGGAGGAAGCAGAATAACTATTGCTACAGGGAGGGGAGTGTAATCATTGAAATGAAACAAAACATATGATTGGATGTAAGTAAGTAAGTAAATAAATAAATAAAATATCTAAAAAGAAAAATCAGTGGCATATAAGAACACACATGAATAGTCCTCTAAGATCATTATGTTGAAAGGTAACAATAATTTGAATATGTAAGTTTTGCATGCATATTAAAAATTGACCTTTTATAGGAAATTGAAGTAATCCATGCATAATCCAGATGCAGAATCTTAGTTTATTTGATAGCATATTGTAATAGTATATATATACCACACCTCTTAAGATGGATGAGCCACATTTCTTTGTATGTTTTTGCAAATACAATTATATAGGTGTGGTGACCTGAAATGAGGAATATACTATGACTCATTTCTTAGATATAAGAAATTCTCTTATGGTAATCTTTGCTAACTTTATTGAAATTTTATGTAGCTGCTATTTAATTATAAATACATATACCAGAGTTTTATATAAAATTTTGGCAGTAAGGCAGTACAATAGTGAATTACCCATAGCAAACTCTTCAACAAACTTTGAACAAATAAATGTCTTGGACTGAATTAATGTTTGCTTAACCGAAAGCAAATGACAAAATGAAAAGTCATGGGCCTTGAACCTAGAGAAACCTGAATCTGAATCCTACTTTATCACAAATTAATTTTTTATGTATTGGTAGTCATAATAAAGCTGATCTTATTTGACTAATTGTCCAATTAGGCCCTTAATTTATGTAAAGTGCATAGCATCTAATGGATTCAACAAACAGTAGCTATTAATAGATGAAAAAGAAAAATAGCAATTATCTTTTACATGAAAAAATTAGTTTGCTTATAATTAAGAAAAAATTCTATTACCACTTAATATGTATAACCTTAAATACCATTTATTCTTCTCATCAATATCTATAATGGTATTGGTTGACAGCAAATGGATACTCCCAACAGCTTTGGAATTTGTCATGCATTTACAAATATATATAATATATAACCTTGTTCTATGTCCTGGTATCTAAAATAAACCCTTGTTAAGAAAACTTCTAATTTTGTTACTGTGTGTTTATGTATGCATCTGCAAGATAAAATTTTCTTAATATCTGACTTCTGAGTTGGCAGTATTCATTGTGTGGTCCAGAAATACAGGCAATGTTCATATTCACTTTATTTTTTTGTTAAAGAGACTATCATCTCTGAATATAATCTGAAAAAATGTTACAGGGACATGCTCCAAATTTAAAAAAGAAAAAAAAAAAAAGTTCCATTTCTCCTTACTAAATTAAAGGACTTTTTATTATATGAGAAATATAACACTGCATTCTTGTAGAGGAAACAGACAATCACCTTTTGATCCCAAGTGTGGGTGCCCCAGTTTGTAAATTTAATAAAAAGATTAAAAAATGTAGCAGTATTTTTTTCTGAATCAATAAACTCTGATTAAATCTTGCCAGTTTGATACTAATGGTCTTTCTGGGTAGCATGAAAGTGAGTGAGAGCTTTAGACAAGATAATAGAAACAGACAAATGCAAAAGAATATGAAGTTTTAAAGAACCTTTCAGAACGCTAAAGGGTTTAGGAAATTAAAATAATCTGTATGGCTTTTCATGGTCCTGAATCGTTTTAACTGCCTAGGTTCATTCACTTCTGTCCTGTCATGGAGTAAATCCATCTCCTACATTATAATGATAGTTCCTTAGACTTTAATGATTACCTTTCATGTTCCTTTTTATTAATATTTTAAAATAAAGATGGGCCAGAAAGTAATATGTGTATTATCTGTTTAGTCTAACAGGATGCCAGTCAACTAAACTTCATTGCTCTCATAACTAAAGAGATAAATTTGTGAAAAGAAGAATATAGACTAGAACTTATGATAGCATATTAAAAAGTTTCTGTTATTATGTTAAACATAAGTGATATCATATAAGAAAAGCAATAATTACTACAAGGTATGTTGGAGCAGAGTTCTATTCTGACATACATGGGGCTGTCATGAATTGGAATCCACAGGGCAGTAACTGGTATGCTATATATTCTTGGTTATGTAGACATCTATTTAAAATACTAATGCGTAACATTAAAAAATATTTTAAGATAGTAATATATAACATATTGAGTGTCCCGGTGTGGCACTGTAGAATAAGCACTGGGTTGCAAGTTCAATTTGAACCACAATACAAGAAAACTGCATACAGGGTTGCTATGAGTCAAAACTGATGGCACTTAACAATATCAGCAGTATAGAATGTTGTTCTTGTTGTTCGGTGGCATCAAGTTGGTACCAACTCATAGCGACCCTATGCACAACAGACTGAAACACTGCCTGATACTGGGTTAACCTCACAATTGTTGCCACGCTTGAATCCATTGATGCTGCCACTTGGCCAATCCATCTCATTGGGGGTCTTCCTTTTTTTCTCCGACCCTCCGCATTACTAAACATGATATACCTCTACAGTAACTGGTCTCTCCTGACAATATGTCCAAAGTATGAGAAACAAAGATTGGCCATCCTGGCCTCCAAGGAGCACTCTGGCTGCACTTCATCCAACACAGATCTGTTGGTTCTTTTGGCAGCCCAGGGCATTTTCAATATTCTCCTCCAACACCATAACTCAAAAACATCAATTCTTCTATGGTCTTCCTTATTCACTGTCCAGCTTTTGCATAGATATGAGATTATTGAAAATGCCATGGCTTGGGTTAAGCATACCTTAGCCCTCAAAATGACATGTCTGCTCTTCAACACTTTAAAAAGGTCTTGTGTAGCAGATTTGCCTAATGCAATACATCCTTTGATTTCTTGGCTGCTGCTTCCATAAGTGTTGATGGTTGATCCAAGAAGAATGAAGTCCTTGACAACTTCAATCTTTTCTCCATTAATAAGAATGTAGTTTATTGGTCCAGTGGTGAGGATTTTTGTTTTCTTTTCATTGATATATAATCCATACCAAAGGCTATGGTCTTTGATCTTCATCAGTAAGCATTTCAAGACCTCTTTATTTTTGTATCATCTGCCGATTGCAGGTTGTTAATGAATCTTCCTCCAATCTTGATGCCACATTTTTCTTCATATAACCCATCTTCTTGAATTATTTGCTCAGGATACATGTTGAATAAGTATTGTGAAAGAATACAAGCCTGTTATACACCTCGACCTTAAAACTTAAAAACTTCAAATGGCATGCTTTATATTAATATATATTGAGTGCAATTCAATTTAGTTGTGCATGGCCATGCAGTTGTATAGCAGTGTCTTTAGCTTGACTAGATTATGGGTATTGTTTAGGCGTCGTGTGCTGCCTTAGGAGAGGCACTTCATAATCACAAGGTGAGCAGTTCAAACCCACCAGCTGCTTTTCAGAAACCCTATACAGGAACCAATTTGACAGCACTGAGCAACAACAGCTACAGTACTGAAATTAACTTTATTTTATGTTAATCGTGTTTGCTAGTTCATCTCTACCACATATTCATGGGGATAACATTTTCATAAGAAAGTGAGGATTTGGGTAGAAGGACATCATGCTTGGTAAAGTAAAGGTTCAGTGAAAAAGAGGAATACTCTTAATGAGATGGATTGACTCAGTGGCTGCAACATTGGGCTCAAACACAGGAGTGTTTGAGATTGTAAGGATGACATAGGACCTGGCAGTGTTTTATTCTGTTGTACAAAGGGTTGTTAGGAGTTGGAACCAACTCAATGGCACCTATCAACAACAAAAACATTGAATAAAAAACAATGTTTACCTTATTGGATTTGTCCTTAAATATTTCTTTTGGTTAATCTTAATAATGATTAAGGAATTCCAACATACCTAATTTCATACTTTAGATATAGCTTATAATTTTGTTATTCTGATATTAAATTGAACGGCTTCTTTTAAATTTCATAGCTGTAGTTATACTAAAACATATTAGTTTGGCACAGCTTTCAAAAGCAACCCTCTGTTAGATAAAGGTGCCATAATGGTTTCTAGAATGATCTATTATTTTTGGCATATAAAAACAAGTTATAATGCTGTTCTTTAAAATTTATGTTTTATAATAAAATGAATAATTCATTCACTCATCCACTGACAAGCAGAATACTTAAATTAATGTCTCAAAGTAAAAATTCAGCACCAAACTGAAAAGCTCGGGTTGGAGGTAGGAAAAGAAGCCTGGCTGCTATTAAGATATAATATATTTTGAGAAGATAACCATAATGTAAAATGAGTCTGAAAGTCTTTTATAAAGAACAGGATATTAAAAGCTATAAGAAAAAAAAGACCATTTATCTATTTGTTTACTATTTTGAAGACTTGAGCCAAATGGTTCATCAGTGACTTGGGTGCTTTCCAATAAATTGGACAGAGTTGATGTGTGTGTTTGGGAGGGGGAGTGAATTTTTTTTTTCCTTTGAATTAGCCTGATTTAAATTTTTATTCGTTAATTCAGCAAATGACTATTAAGCAGCTGATTTGTATAAGGCAAGCTGGCTGACAGTATACTGTCTAAAGCTATCTAAGGCATGGAACCTGAGAAACTGAGAATCGATAAGTGGGTAAATTTAAGACAATGTTAAATTTTTCAATTATTGTGAAGTAGCTTTAAAATTAAATTAATTTACTAATGGAAGTAAGGATGAGTAAATAAATCTTATCTACTGTATTCTTTTTATATCTGCAATACATGCATCACCATCATCATCATCATCATCTTATCATCAGCATAATGATAATATGCAACATATATATTCCCTGGCCATGTTTTAGATATTTTATATGTAAATATGGAGTTCTGGTGTGATACTGTGGGTTAATGAGCTGGAGTGCAAGGTCAGTTTGAACTGCAAGACTGGCAGTTCAAGCTCATCAGCTGCTCCTTGGAAACCATATACAGGGTGACTATGAGTTGGAACCATCTCAGTGGCACTTAACAACAACAACAAAATGTAAATATAGGTATATTATAGCCCTGTTGGGTAAGTACTATTTTAATCTCTACAAGCATTTAGCAGATAAGGAATTGAGGGGCAGTGAAGTATATAACTTATCCAGGGTCATGTGGATAGTAAAGGGAGTCAGGTGTTAGCTCTATAGCCCTGATGTTAAGCTACCAGAAATTATATAAATGCATTTTTTGTTGTGTACTGTCAAGCTGGTTCTTACTTATATTGACCCTGTATGGGGCTTCTGAGAGCCGATGGTTAGTTTGAACTGCCAACCTTTTGGTTAGCAATCTAATGCGTATCCTTGACAACGTCTCGTGGCACTTGTGGCACTGTGGGATAATGCACTCCTCTGCAAGGTCTGTTTGAAGTGCAAAGTTGGCAGTTCAAATTCACTAGCCACTCCTTGGTAACCCTATACAAGGTTGCTATGAGTTGGAATCGACTCCACGGGTCCTTAGAACAACAACAATAATATTGTAACAATGCTTCCCTTTTGATTTCCCAATTTATTCAGGAATGTCTGTAGCAATTTTCAGATCATCAGAAACAAGCCAAGGAACTCAAATTTTGTTTTAAAGAGAAAATGATATGGGTATGTCAGAATTTCTATTGTTTATATTTGGGAATCTCCTTTGACTTCCCCACCACACCCCAAAGAAATATTTATTTTCTATTGTGTATCCGAGTAAGTCAAGAAAGTTACAAATCAAACAGGTATAATTTCTGAACTGGTTAGGTGATATCCATACTAAAAAAATCATTGGATTGAAGGTTCTGTAAATTTGAGTATGCATATGTTCTGGACGTCTGGCTTTCCATGTGTAAAATGAGGAATCAATTAGGTAATCCCCTGTTGTCTTAGCTACCCATTGCTACCAAACAAAATCTGCCATAAAAGACATCTTTACAGTGTTACCAAAGCTGTCATTTTGAAAACTATGGTGTAGGTAACCCAAGTCATGGTATTTCCAATAGCTTCATGTGCATGTGAAAGCTGGAGAGCAAATAAGGAAGACTGGAGAGATGGATGCATTTGAATTATTGTGGCTGGCAAAGAATATCGAAAGTACCATGGACTACCCAAAGGAAAAACGAATCTATTTTGGAAGAAGTACAACCAGAATAGTTCTTGGAAGCAAGGATGGAAGATTTCATCTCACGTAATTTGTTATTAGGTGGGACCAGTCCTTGGAGCAGGACATCAAGCTTGGTAAAGCAGAGGACCAGTGAAAAATTGGAAGACTCCTAACAAGATGGATTGGCACAGTGACTGCAACAATGGGCTCAAACCTAACAAGAATTGTGAGATTAGTAAAGGACCATGCAGTGTTTTCTTCTGTTTTGCATGGGGTTGCAATGAATCAGTGCCAACTGGACAGCACATGGCAACAACTATAATAATGAGTTCTCATAGTGCAGAGGTTAGGACCTTGGCTACTAAACAAATGGTTGTCATTTTGAATCCACTAGGCACTCTCTGGGAGGAAAAATATGTCAGTCAACTTGCATAAAGATTATAATCTTTAAATCCCATGGTATGGTTTAACTCTGATCTACAGGAGTGCTGGTGTGGCTCTGTGGGTTAATTCGCCAGACTGCAAAGCCATTTAAACAACACGGTCAGCAGTTCAAGCTCACCAGCTGCTCTTTGGAAACCCTATACAGGGTCACTATGGGTCAGAACCAACTCAATGGCACTTAACAACAACAACAACACAGGGATGCAATGAATCAGAATTGACTCAATAGGAACAGGTTTTGGTTTTTGACTATCGGTATCACTTTGCTGAGTGAGAAATCTTTCAGGTACATTCATTGCCTGAATCTTTATACTTTATAAGGTAAGTACATTTTAATATGTTAAGAAATGTCTGGTTGAGTTACTGTTGTTAGGTGTCACCGAATCAGTTCCAACGTATAACAACCCCATGCACAAAAGAATGTCCTGTCCTGTGCCATCCTCAAAATTGTTATGTTTGAATCCATTGTTGTTTTCACTATGTCAACCCATCTTATTTGGGGTCTTCCTCTTTTACAAGCTCTCCACTTTATCAAGCATAATATCCTTTTCTACAGAATAGTGCCTTTTGTCAACATGTCCAAAATATTAGCGGCAAAGTCTCACCATCCTTTCTTTTTAGAAGCATTCTGGCTGTACGCCTTCCAATACAGATTTGTTTGTTTTTCTGGCAGTCCATGGTACTTTCAATATTCTTTGCCAAGACTGTAATTCAGATGCAGCGATTGTTCTCTAGCCTTCCTTATTCACTGTCCAACTTTCACAAACATATGAAGCAATTGAAAATATCATGGATTGGATCAGGTACACCTTGGCCCTCAAAGTGATAAGTTTTCTTTTCTTCTTGAACACGTTAAAGAGATCTTTTGTAGCAGATTTGCCTAATGTAATATGTGGTTGGTTTCTTGACTGTTGCTTCTATGAACATTGATTGTCTTTGACAACTGTAATCTTTTCTCCATTCATCATGATATTATTCATTTAGTCTTGGTGAGAAAATTTTTATTTCCTTTATATTGAGGTCCAATCCATACTGAAGATTGTAATATTTGACCTTCATCAGTTAATCCATGAAAGCAAACATATGACCTTAAACATTGTTGCTGTGGTTAGGTGCCATCGAGTCGGCACTGACTCTTAGTGACCCTATGCACAGCAGAATAAAACAATGTCTGATCCTGGTCAACCTCACTACTGTTGCCACACTTGAGTCCATCTATGCTGCCACCTGGCCAATTCATCTCGTTGGAGGTCTTCCTCTTTTTCTCTGACCCTCCATCTTACCAAGCATGATATCTTTCTCTAGCAACTGTTCCCTACTGACAATATGTTCAAAGTATGAAAGATGAAGTTTGGCCATCTTGGCGTCTAAGGAGCACTCTGGCTGCACTTCTTCCAAAACAGATCTATTGGTTCTTTTGACAAGCCATGGCACTTTTAGTATTATCCTCCAACACCATAATTCAAAGGCATCAATTCTTCTATGATCTTCCTTGTTCACTGTTCAGCTTTTACATCCATATGAGGTTATTGAAAATACCATGGCTTGGGTCAGGCACACCTTAATCCTCAAGCTGACATCTCTGCTCTTCAACACTTTAAAAAGTTCCTGTGAAGCAGATTTGCCCAATGCAATACGTCGTCTGATCTCTTGACTGCTGCTTCCATGAGTGTTAACAGTTGATCCAAGAAGAATGAAGTCTTTAACAACTTCAATCTTTTCTCTGTTGATAAGAATGTTGTTTATTGGTCCAGAGGTGAAGAGTTTTGTTTTCTTGACATTAAGATGCAATCCATATTAAAGGTTGTGTTCTTTGATCTTCATCAGTAAATGTTTTAAGTCCTCTTCACTTTCAGCAAGCAAGATTGTATCATTTGCATATCGTAGGTTGATAATGAGTCTTACTCCAATCCTGATGCCACATTTTTCTTCATATAACCCAGCTTCTCTGATGATTTTCTCAGCATACAGGTTGAATAAGTATTGTGAAAGAATACAAACTTGTCGCACACCTTTATTAATTTTAAAACATTCAGTGTTCCCATGCTCTGTTCGAACAACTGCTTCTTGGTCCAGGTACAGATTCCTAATGAGTACAATTAACTGTTCTGGAATACTCATACTTTGCAATGTTGTCCATAGCTTGTCATGATCCACAGAATCAAAAGCCTTTGCGTAGTCAATAAAGCACAGGTAAACATCTTTCTGATATTCTTTGCTTTCAGCTGAGATCCATCAGACATCAGTAATGATATCTCTTATTCCACAGACTCTTCTGAATCCAGCCTGAACCCCTGGAAGTTCTCTGTCAATGTATGATTGTAGCCATTTCTGTATTAACTTTTGCAAAACTTTACTCGCTTGAGATATCCGCATTCCGTTGCATCACCTCTCTTTGGAATGGGCACAAATATGGATCTCTTCCAATCAGTCATCCAGACAGTTGTCTTCCAAATTTTTTGGCAGAGATGAGTGAGTGCCTCCTGTGCCACCTCACTTTCTTGAAAGATTTCAATTTTTATTCCATCA
>NW_006408627.1:1590434-1603587 GCF_000296735.1 Chrysochloris asiatica
AGTTTGAATTTGCATATGAGTAATTGATTGTCTGTTCCACAGTCTGCCCCTGGCCTTGTTTTCACTGATGATATGGAGCTTTTCCATCATCTCTTTCTGCAGATGTAGTCAATTTGATTTCTATGTTTTTCGTCTGGCGAAGTCCATGTGTATAGTCGTCTGTTAAGCTGTCTAAAGAACATATTCCATCTGAATTTAGAGATCATCTCAAGAACAGATCTGATGTATTAGTCACTAATGACTGAAGATCAGAGGAGTTGTGAGATGACATCAAGAATATCATACAGTAAGTAAGCAAAAAGACATTTTAAAAAGCAAGAAAGAAGGAAAATATTAAAATGAATGTTAAGAAGAGATTTTAAAACGTGCTCCTCGGTGTAGAGATGCTAAAGCAAACAGAAGAAATGAAGAAGTGAAAGAGCTGAGCGCAAAATTTCAAAAGGCAATTGAAGAAGACAAATGCATGTTCACTTGGTACACACTCAAATAAATTTTACCTCTATATTTACTCCACCGTTACTCTGTCTGTTTGTCCTACTGTAGTTTGCTTGTTTCTGTGATGTTGGAAGTTATGCCAATGATATTTTAAATACAAGCAGGGTCGCCCAGAATGACTAGGTTTCAGCTGAGCTTTAAAGTTAAAACAGACTAGGGAGAAGGAGAGGGAGACTACTTTCAAACATTTGCCTACTTGCAGCAGGTGTTTGTGTCATTTAAGTATCATAGGTTGTTAATGACTTATCCCCCAATTCTGATGTACATTCATCTTCATATAATCAAGCTTCTTGTATTATTTGCCCAGCATATGGATTGAATAAGTAATGGTGAAAGGATACAACCCATGTGCATATCTCTCCTGATTTTAAAACATTTGAACAACTGACTTGGTCATGAACACAATTAAGTGTTCTGAGAAGCCCATTCTCTACAGTATGATTTACTTTACAGTGTTACCATAATTTATTAGGATCCACATAATGGAACCACCACTCATCTGTCAATTTGTCATATTGGTATTGTGTTAGCTTGTGTGTTGCTGTGATGCTGGATGATATGCTACTGATATTTTACTAACAACAAAGTATATTGTGGTTCTGGACTGCAAGGTTGGTTTGAACCACAAGGTTGGTGGCTCAAACTTACCAGGTGCCCCTCAGAAATCCTATACAGTTGGAAAAGACTCCATGGCATTTAATAATAGCAACAACATACCCATGGGAGACAGATTTCAGCTGAACTTTCAGACAAAGACAGACTAGGAAGAAGAACAGGCAGACTATCTCTGAATGTTTAACCACTGAAAACTTTATGAAAAATAGTGAAACCTTCAAGGTCAGTTTGAACTGCAAGATCACTTGTTCAAACACACCAGCTGCTCATTGGGAATCCTATACAAGGTCGTTATGAATTGGAACTGACTCGATGGCACTTAACAACAACAATTTCCATATAGCACCAGAATACTGAAGAATTAAGCATGAAGAATATCACCAGAATATTTAGAGATACAATCCCAGAAGATGAGCCACTCAGGTTGGAGAGCACTCGAAATGCAACTCAGGAAGAGCTGCCTTCTCAAAGTAGAGTTGACTGTGATTACATGAATGGAGTAAAATTTTCAGGACCTTCATTTGCTGATGGGGTACAACTCCAAATGAGGAGAAACAGCTGTAAACATACGTTAGTAATCAGAACACGCAATGCACGAAGTATGAATATAAGAAAACTAGATGTTGTTTCAAATGAAATGACAAGTTTAATGATTGATACTCTAGACATTTGTTGTTGTTGTTGTGAAGTGCCGTCGAGTCGGTTCCAACCCATAGCGACCCTGCATAGGGTTTCTGAGGAGTGACTGGTGAGCTTGAACCACTGAGCTTGTAGTTCAAACAGCTTTACAGTCTGGCGCATTAACCCACAGTGCCACACCAGGACTCCAACTCTAGGTATTAGTGAACTGAAATGGACTGGCATTGGCCATTTTGAATCTGGCAATCACATGGTTTATTATGCTGGGAAATGATAAACTGTAAGGAATTAGCATTGCATTCATCATCAAAAAGAACTTTTCAAGCTCTATCTTGAAGTATAATTCTGTCTGTGATAGGATAATATCTATACACCTACAAACACCGTTAATACCATACTATTCAAAATTATGCCCCAACCACTATGGCTAGTGATGATGAAATTATAGAATTCTAATAAATTTTTCAGTCTGAAATTGATCAAACATGCAATCAAAATGTACTGATAGTTATTGGCAACTAGAATACTGACTTGAAGGCACCTAACAACAACAACAACAGAATGCAAAGATTGGAAACAAAGAGGATCAGAAGTTTCAAAATATGACCTTCATGATAGAAATAATGCTGTAGGTTGCATGAGAGAATTTTGCAAGACCAATGACTTGTTCATTGCCAATACCTTTTCTAAACAATATAAAAGACAACACATGGACCAAACCAGATGGCAAACACAGAAATCAAAAGAGGAAGTGGAATGAGGGATAGCATTGTTGATGTCCAATGGATCTTGGATGAAATCAAAGAATACTAGGAAGATGTTTACCTGTACTGACTACACAAAGGCTTTTGATTATGTGGACCATGACAAGCTATGGACAACATTGCAAAGTATGAGTATTCCAGAACATTTAATTGTACTCATGAGGAATATGTACATGGACAAAGAGGCAGTTGTTTTAACAGAACGTGGGAACACTGATTGGTTTAAAATTAAGAAAGGTGTGCAACAGGGTTGTATTCTTTCACCATACTTATTCAACCTGTATGCCGAGCAAATAATCTGAGAAACTGGGTTACATGAAGCAAAACGTTGCATCAGGATTGGAGGAAGTCTCATTAACAACCTGTGATATGTAGATGATACAACCTTGTTTGCTGAAAGTGAAGAGTACTTAAAATACTGATGAAGATCAAAGACCACAGCCTTCACTGTGGATTGCATCTCAATGTAAAGAAAATAAAAATCCTCACCACTGTACTAATAAACAGCATTCTTATCAATGGAGAAGGGATTGAAGTTGTCAAGGACTTCATTCTTCTTGGATCAACCATCAACACTCATGGAAGCAGCAGTCATGAAATCAAATGAATTATTACACTAGGCAAGTCTGCAGCACAAGTTGTTGAAGAGTAGAGGTGTCAGCTTGAGGACTAAGATATGCCTGACACAAGCCATGGTATTTTCAGTAACCTCATATGCATGTGAAATCTGGACAGTGAATAAGGAAGACCATAGAATAATTGATGTTTTTGAGTTATTGTGTTGGAGGAGAATATTGAAAGTTCCATGGACTGCCCAAAGAACAAACAAATCTGTGTTGGAAGAAGTGCAGCCAGAGTGCTCCTTGGAGGCCAGGATGGCCAAACTTCATCTCTCATACTTTGGACATATTGTCATGAGGGACCAGTCGCTGGAGAAGGACATCATGTTTGGTAAGGTGAAGGGTCAGAGAAAAAGAGGAAGACCCCCAGTGAGATGGATTGGCAAAGTGGCAACATCAATGGGCTCAAGTGTGACAACACTTGTTAGGTTGGCCCAGGACCAAGCAGTGTTTCATTCTGTTGTGCTAGGGTCACTGTGAGTTGGTACTGACTTGATGACACCTAACAACAACAACATCTGTGGGAAGAGACTATGGGAAAGTTCCATATCATCAGCCAAAACCATCAGTTGCTCATATACAAGTTCAGGCTGAAGCTGAAAAAAACTAAAATAAGTCCATAGATGCAAAAATATGACCTTGAATATATCCCATGTGAATTTAGAAATCTCAAGAAAAAATATGATGCATTAGACATTAATGACTGAAACCAGAAGAGTTGCTGGATGACATCAAGAACATTATATAGTAAAAAACCAAAAGGTCACTAAGAAGACAAGAAAGAAGAAAAAGAGCAAAATGTACATCAGAAGTGACTTTGATATTTGCTGTCAAATGTAGAGATGCTAAGTAAAGTGAAAGCAGTGAGAAAATAAAAGAGCTGAACAGAAAACTTCAAAGGGCAGCTAGAAAAGGCAAAGTCAAATACTAAATTCAATTGTTCAAAGACCAACGGGAAAACCCAAAGGGAAAAACACACAGCATTTCTCAAGCTGAAAGAACTGAAGACAAAATTGAAGCTTCGACTTGGAATACTGAAGGGTTCTATGGACAAAATATTAAATGATGCCAAGAACATCAAAAGAAGATGGAAGGAATAACCAGAATCACTGTACTAAAATTAAATGGTCAATATTCAACCATTTCAAGAAGAAGTATGTAATTAAAAGCCAATATTACTGAAGGAAGAAGTCCTAGGTGCACTGAAGGTTAGGCAAAGAAGGCTCTTAGTATTGATGGAATACAAATTGTAGCTTTTCAGCAAACTGATGCAACATTGGTGGCACTTGCTCATCTATTCCTAGAAATTTGGATGACTCCTATCTAGTCTCTTCTGACATCCATTGTGTTCTTTTCCTTCTTTCTTGTCTTCTTAATGACACTTTGCTTTCTTCCTGTATTGTTATTGATGCCATCCCACAAGATCAAAGAACATCTTCTGTTCTTTGGTCATGAGTGTATAATTCCCTAAATTTATTCTTGAGATGATCTCTGAATTCAGGTGGGATATGTCCAAGGTCATATTTTGGCGCTTGTGAACTGGTTTAAATTTTTCAGCTTCAGCCTGAACTGGCATATGAACAATTGATGTTTTGTTCCATAGTCTCATCTGACCTTGTTTTGAATGATGGTATGGAACTTTTTCACTGTCTCTTTCCATATATGCAGTCAATTTGATTTCTGTGTATTCCATCTGGTGAGGTCCATGTGTATAATCATCTTTTATGTCATTTATAAAAAGACATTTGCAATGGAGAAGTCATTATTCTTGCAAATTTCTATCATATGATGATCTCCAGCATAGTTTCTATCACCAAGGACATATTTTCTAACCACTGATCCTTCCTGTTTGTTTCCAATGCTTGCATTCCAATTATCAGTAAATATGGATATGGATTGCATGTGTGATAAATTTTAGACTGAAGAAATTGGTAGAATTCTTCAGTTTTATCATCATTGGCTTTTGTGGTTGGTGCGTAAACTTGAATAATAGTTTTATTAACTGGGTATTGTCCTATCACAAACAGTTGTACTACAAGGCAGATGTTGAAATGTTCTTTTTGATGATGAATTCAATGCCATTCCTATTCAATTTGTTATTCTTGACACAGTAAACCATGTGGTTGTCAGTTTCATAATGATTGGCACCAGTGCTTTTCAGCTCACTAAGTCCTGGTGTGGTATTGTGGGTTAATGCTTTGGATTGCATATTCAGTTTGAATCACAAGGTCAGTGATTCAACCTCACCAGCCCCTCCTCAGAACCCTATATAGTGTCACTGTTGTTGTTAAGTGCCATTGAGTCGGTTCTGACCCATAGTGACCCTGTACAGGGTTTCTGAGGGTATAAATCTTTACAGGAGTAGAAAGGCTCATCTTTTTCCGGCGGAGCAGCTGGTAGTTTCGAACTGCTGAGCTTAAGGTTTGCAGCCCAATTTGTAACCACTACACTACCTACCAGATCACTATGAATCGGAAATGACTCCATAGCACTTAACAGCAACAACAATGCCGTATGCTTTCCATTTCTTTTTTGACAACTACTAGTGTTCCTAGATTCATACTTCATACATTAAATGTTTTGATTAGTAATGGATTTTTGCAGCTGTTTTTCCTTTTTTTGTGTTGTGTCCCATCAGCAAATGAAGCTACTGAAAGCATTATTCCATTTGTGTCATCACAATCAACTCTACTTTGAGGAAGCAACTCTTTCCCAACCATATTTTGAGTGCCTTCCAACTTAAGAGGTTCATTTTTTGTTTCTGTATCTGACAATATTTGGGTGCTCTTCATCATGTTTCAATATTCTATATTCTGGTGCTATTTGACAATGTTCCACTGCTATTCGTAAGGTTTTCCAGTGGCTAAATATTCTGAAGTAGTTTGTCTTTCCTTCTTTCTAGTCTGTCTTAGTTTGAAAGCTCATCTGAAATCTGCCAACCATGTGTGACCCTGCTGGTATTTAAAATACCAGTGACATAGATTCCAGAATCACAACAATACACAAGCTACCACAGTACTGAAAACTGACTAAATATTACTCATTAATTCTATTGTTTATGTACATTAGATTAATCTCATTTTAAGACAACACAAATAATGCAATTATGAGCACTCTTCCAAATGTGTTTTATGTATATAAGCATCAAAAGTGGAATTGCTTTGGCATAGAATGAACATATACTTAAATTTAATTGTTAGATGTCCTCAAGTCAGCACCGACCCAAAGTGACCCTATGGACAACAGAAGGAAACACAGCTCATTCCTATGCCATCCTTACATTGCTACATTTGAGCCCATTGCTGCTGCCAAATCCATCTCCTTGGGTTATTCCACTTTTTCATTGACTTGACAACATGTCTGATATATGAGAAATTGTCTTGCTATCCTGGCTTTTAAGGAACATTCCAGTTGTACCTCCTCAAAAACAGATTTCTTTGTTCTTCTGGCAGTCCCTGATGCTTTCAGTAGTCTTCTCTAACACCACAATTCAAATGCATAGATTCTTCAAAATTTCACATGCTTATCAAGTTATTGAAAATACCATACCTTGGGACAGGCATACCTTACTCCTCAAACTATATCTTTGCTTTTGACACTTTAAAGAGGTCTTGTACAGCAGGTTTCCTTAATACAGTGCATCATTTAATTTCTTGACTATTGCTTCCATGAATATAAATTGTAAATTTAATTATAGATTTAAGCAAAATTAAGTCTTTGACAATTTCAAACTTTTCTCCATTTATTATGATGCTCCATTTGCTTTAGCATCTTTACGCTGGAGAGCAAGTTTCAGTGTCTCTTCTGATATCCATTTTGACCTTTTCCTTCTTTCTTTTCTTCTCAATGACTTTTTGCTTTCTTCATGTATGATGTCATCTCACAACTCTTCTGGTCTTCTGTCTTTAGTGTTTAATGTATCAAATCTGTTCTTCAGATGATCTCTATATTCAGGTGGGATATATTCAAGGTCATATTTTGGCTCTCATGGACTTATTTTCATTTTCTTCAGTTTCAGTTTGAATTTCCATATGAGTAATTGATGGTCTGTTTCACAGTCTACCCCTGATCTTTTTTTTTTTTTTCACTGATAATATGGAGCTTTTCCATCGTCTCTTCCCACAAATGTAGTCAATTTGATTTCTATGTATTCCTTCTGGTGAAGTCCATGTGTATAGTTGTCTCTTATGCTGTCTAAAGAAGGTATTTAAAATGAACAAATCATTGGTTTTGCAGAATTCTATCTTGCGATCTCCAGCATCATTTCTATCACCAAGGCAATATTTTCCAACTACTGATCCTTTGTCTTTGCTCCCAACATTTGCATTTCAATCACCAGTAATGATCAATACGTCTTGATTGCATGCTTGGTCAATTTCAGATTGAAGAAGTTGGTAGAATTCTTCTATTTCATCCTCACTGGCTTTACTGGTTGGTGCATAAAATTGAATAATACTGGTATTAACTGGAGTTCCTGCTAGGCGTATGGATATTATCCTATGGATATGTTCTTTTCGATGATAAATGCAGCACCATTCCTCTTCAATTTGTCATTCCCAGCATAGTAAACCATATGGTTGTCAGATTCAAAATGGCTAATACCATTTCAGCGCACTAATGCCTAAGATATCAATGTTTATGCATCTCTCCAGCATAGAGATGCTAAAGCAAATGGAAGAAATAAGGAAGTCTAAAAACTAAATAGAAAATTTCAAAGATCAGCTTGAGAAGATAAAACCAAATATTACAACAAAATGTGTAATGATCTGGAATCAGAAAACCAAAAAGGAAGAACATGCTCAGCATTTCTCACTCTGGGGAAACCGAAGAAAAAATTCAAGCCTCAACTTTTCTTATTGAAGGATTCTCTGGGCAAATTATTGTATGATGCAGAAAGCATCAAGAGAAGATGGAAGAAATACAGAGTCACTGTACCAAAAGAAAATGGTTAATGTTCAACCATTTCAAGAGGTAGCATATGATCAAGAGCTAATGATAGTGAAGGAAGATGTCCAAGGTGCATTGAAGGAACTGGCAAAGAACAAGGCACCAGGAATTGATGGAATAAAAATTGGAATCTTTCAAGAAAGTGAGGCGGCACAGGAGACCACTCACTCATCTCTGCCAAGAAATTTGGAAGACGACTATCCGGCCTACTGATTGGAAGAGATCCATATTTGTGCCCATTCCAAAGAGAGGTGACCCAATGGAATGCAAAAATCATCTGACAATCTCTTTGATATCTCATGTAGCAGCATTGATGGACAAGTGTGGCAGTAGTAGTGAAGATGGCCCAGGATCGGACATTATTTCATTCTGCTGTGCATGGGGTCTCTATTAGTCGGTTCCGACTTGATGGCACCTAACAACAACAACAAAAATACAGAAATGACTGCAATCATATATTGACAGAGAACTTCCAGATGTTCAAGGCAGATTCAGAAGAGGCCGTGGAATGATGGATATCATTGCTGATGTCCAATGGATCTTGGCTGAAAACAGAGAATATCAGAAAGATTTCAACCTGTGCTTTATTGCCTATGCAAAGGCTTTTGATTGTGTGGACCATGACAAGCTATGGACAACATTGAGATGTATGAGTATGCCAGAACACTTAATTGTACTTATGAGGAATCTGTACCTGGATCATGAGGCAGTTGTTCGAACAGAACATGGGAACACTGAATGGTTTAAAATTAAGAAAGGTGTGCAACAAGGTTGTATCCTTTCACCATACTTATTTAACTTGTAGGTTTCACAAATAATCTGAAAAGCTGGGTTATATGAAGAAATATGTGGCATCAGGATTTGAGAAAGACTCATTACCAACTTGTGATATGCAGATGATACAACCTTGCTTGCTGAAAGTGAAGCGGACTAAAATCATTTACTGATGAAGATCAAAGAGCACAGCCTTCGGTATGGATTACATCTCAATGTAAAGAAAACAAAAATCTTCACCACTGAACCAATAAACAACATTCTTATCAATGGAGAAAAGATTGATGTTGTCAAGGACTTCATTTTTCTTGGAACAACTATTAGCATTCATGGAAGCAGCAGTCCAGAAATCAAATAACATATTGCATTATGCAAATCTGCTGCACAAGACCTTTTGGAAGTGTTGAAGCACAAAGATATCACGTTGAGGACTAAAGTGTGCCTGACCCAAACTATAGTATTTTCAATAACCTCATATGCATGTGAAAGCTGGACAGTGAATAAGGAAGACCGAGAAGAATTGATGCCTTTGAGTTATGGTGTTGAAGGAGTATATTCAAAGTGCCATGGGCTGCCAAAGGAACCAGTAGATCTGTTTTGGAAGAAATGCAGTCAGATTGCTCCTTGGAAGCCAAGTGGCCAGGCTTTGTCTCTCATACTTCGGACATATTGTCAGGAGGAACCAGTCACTGGACAAGGATATCATATTTGGTAAGGTGGAGGGTCAGAGAAAAAGAGGAAGACCCCCAATGAGATGGATTGGCCATGTGGCAGCATTGATGGACTCAACCGTGGCAACAGTAGTGAGGTTGGTCCAGGATCGGGCAGTGTTTCATTCTGCTGTGCATAAGGTCACTATGAATCGGTATTGACTAAATGGAACATAACAACAAGAAACAGCACATCAATGTATCAGCCTAGCTGTGACCCTGCCTGCTGATCTCAGCCCAGGGTAATAGAGTGCATCTCTATCGATTCAGTAGTCACTGTACTTTTGTTTACACAGTCAGATTTCTCCACAGGTGGGTGCAGGAAACTAGTGTCTGGCACTTTATACAAGATCTGAAACTTGTGCTACTCTGGGATGTGTCTTCTCTGGTTGGGATTTTTGCACATCCACTGAGGAGTCTCTCCTACCTGTTTCTCCATTAACAGATATTTGAAAGCTTTTCTTTTGGGAAAAAAAAAATGAAGCTTTATTTATATAATAATAATAATAATTAAAAATTAAATGATTTTCAAAACAAGAGCTTTACTCTCAAATTGGTTTTGATTATAAGCTATTTGTGAAATGAACCAATTCTTAGAATCTTAATTTCTGTTGAGAGAGAAGAGGACTATATATTATCCACCAACTCCCCTGGGTCACTGTCTGACCAAAACCAAATAGTTGTAAATTTCTCAAATTCAATGATTAATGAATTACAGTCACTGAATTTAGAAAAGCAAGGAAGCTTAAGGATTATCTGGCTCAAATTCCTCATAACAAATGAAAAATTGGTTAGATTAGGTCTTTTCTCAACATGTCCCCTGAATCATAACCAAGTGTTAACTTCTGCTAAAGCTTGCCATCTTTTTATCAAGCTTACAATATCCTAAGAAATAGTTTCCCTGATACACATGTCTCCTGAGTGTCCTGTAGAAAAGGGTATGTGACATTAAGAATGTTAAACTTCAATAAAACAGGAAAACAGCTCATAAGAACTGTTCCTTTATGATAAAAAGATGTTTAATGAACTAGAACTTTATTTAAAATTTTAGTGTAAATCACAAAAAAAAATAATCCAGTCCCTATTAATTATATGTCTCGTGATTGTACCATCCAAAAGATCTTAAATCAGCAAAGCTTCTCTTGGTCTGAGAACTATGTTAATGTGCCTATACTTTCTTCATTCTCATTTGCATTAAGAGATAATGAGTCTTCCCTAAGTCCATTTTAAACAGCTGGATTTTGGTGGCTGAATATTAACAACCTACAATTTACAAATGTTTCAGTTGTAATGACCCCAACCAGATGATGAACATCACTGATAGTGGATCTTGTGCCCTGAGTCTCCCTAACCCATGGTTTATTTCACTCTTCTTTTCTTCTATTTTAATCACTTTTCAGAGACTTTGCTGGAGCTGACTCTTCGTCAAGGTGTCCAGCTGAAAAATGGTTATCAGAACCTGCTGAGGCATGGGCAGGGGAACAGCAGTGTGCATCAACTTCAGATGTGCAGAGTGGTAACTTTGGGAGGCAATGATAATTAAAGAGCATATGGCCTGTAATAAATCTGTACAGTAGTGCTAGCTCATATGAAACGAGGGATTAAGAATAATAGCATATCCTTATGAATAGTGTGTTAAATCTCAAAGTACATTTCCTAGGGTTAATAGAGCTATGAGTAAATTTGGCAGTTTTTCTTATTTGATATAGTATATGAAGTGTGAAAAGATTTATGATATAATTTGTGTACATGTACCCTGATCAAAATGACTGAGAAGGGCCTGATAAAACATTAACATCTGGAAGTACAGATGTCATTCCCGTGAAGCTGAAGACTGCTTGAAGGGGAGCAGGAGCATATGATGGTTAGAGGAACAGAGCTCAGAGTTATCAAACATGAGTTTGATAGAAATGTGCTATGAGTGCTTAGCATATTGATTGATAGTTTCAGATAAAGATGAGTATTCCCTAGGCCTATACCTACCATTTCATGTTGTTTTTAATTTGTTCTTCACTTTTATTCTTTTCACAGTGATGCATTTTGTCAGTAAGGATATTGAGTTCCCAGACTTGGAAAATAAAAAATTCATTCTTTTAAAGTAAGGAAGCTATGTTGAGAAGGCAAATTGTGTTCACATTTTGCTCTGGACTGATATGGTGTGCTTTGGGGTGAAATATGTCCTGGTGTGGGGTTGTAGGGTAATACACTGGACTTCAATATTGGTTCAAACCACAAGGTCCATGTTTCAAACTCACCAGCCACTCTCTGAAACCTTATACAAGGTCATACTATGAGTAGAAACCAACTAGATGGCACTTAACAACAAGAAAAGACAACGTTGAAGTACTAACCCTAACTGGTGAATCTGATCTTATTAAGAAGTAAAGACATTTCAGATATAATTAGTTAACATGAGGTCATAGTGGAGTAGGAGGGGCCCCACTGCAATATGACTCATGTCCTTATTAGCAAAGGAGAGACAGCGACAACCGAGAGATACCAAAGGAAGAATGGCATGTGATGATGGAGGAAGATGTTTTAGGGACGGCAAGGAATTGCAGGAAACAATCAGAAGTTAAGAGAGAGACATGGGAGAGATTCTTCCTCAGAGCCCTCAGAAGAATTCAACACCCAGATTTCAGCCTCCAGAACTGTGAGGGAATGTGTTTATGTTGTTTTATTAGCTACTTTGCAGTATTGTGTCGTGGCAGCTCTCAGAAATGAATATACAGTATTATGAGTAAGAACGAGAGAGATGCTGAGTTCCCAATTCATTTGCATTTACTCAGTGTTACATATGTTGCATAGTCCTGGTATATAGCACTGTGGGTTAATGTGATGGACTCCAAAGTTGGTTTGAATTGGAAGGCTGGCAGTTTGAATTCACCATTCATTACTTGGAAACCTTATACAGGTTCAAAATGAGTCAGAACCAACTTGGCGGCACTTAACAACAACAACAACAACATATGAGTACTTCAAATTGCCTATAATTAAATATTATATATTTATAAACTTATGCATATAATTATGAGATTATGAATAATTATGTATATAACAATAAAATTATTTATCATTAAGAAGACAAGAAAGAAGGAAAAGATCAAAATGGATATCAGAATAGACACTGAAACTTGTTCTCCAGAGTAGAAATACTAAAGCAAATGGAAAAAATGAGGAGGTACAAGACATGAACAGAAAACTTAAAATGTCAGCTCAAGAAGACAAAGTCAAATATTACAATGAAATGTGCAAAGATCTGGAGTCAGAAAACCAAAAGGGAAGAACATGTTCAGCCTTTCTCAAGCTGGGGTAACTGAAGAAAAAATTCAAGCCTCAACTTTTGTTATTGAAGGATTCGCTGGGCAAATTATTGAATGATACAGAAAGCATCAAAAGAAGACGAAAGGAAAACACAGAGTCACTGTACCAAAAGGAAATGGTTGATGTTCAACCCTTTCAAGAGGTAGCATATGATCAAGAGCTTGAATTTTTCTTCAGTTCCCCCAGCTTGAGAAATACTGACCGTGTTCTTCCCTTTTGGTTTTCTAACTCTAAATCTTTGCATATTTTATTATAGTATTTAGTT
>NW_006408627.1:1605247-1606723 GCF_000296735.1 Chrysochloris asiatica
CATGAGTCCTCTTGGCCCGGTATTCCGTGTTGTTGTTGACCGAGCTCCTCACTACGCATCTACCCGATCCGCCATCTTGAAGGTGGAAGGCCTGGTAGTGTTGTGATTAAAAATCTGTCAACCCCGTGGTCAGCAGCTCAAATCCACCAGGCCCTCTGTGTGAGAGAGACCAAAGAACAATTGATGGTTTATTATGGGAATGACTAATTGAAGAGGAATGGAGTCTCATTCATTATCAAAAAGAACATATTAAGATTTGTCTTGAAATACAATACTGTCTGTGATAGGATAATATCCATACCCTAATAGGAATACTTTGTGTGGTGCTGTGGGTTAATGTGCCAGACTGCAAAGTTGTTTGAACCAGAAGGCAAGCAGTTCAAACTCACCAGTCACTTCTCGGAAACCCTACACAGTTACGCTATGGATCGGGACCGACTCAACGACACTTAACAACAAACAACAAACAAGACTAGGGTGGCTGTAGGTAGGAACTGACTTCAAGACATTTAGCAAGAACACAAGGAAAATCAGGTAACATCTTTATTATTCAAATTTATGCATCAACCATTAAAGCCAAAGATGATAAATACTGCCAATTGGGATACAAAGGCTGGATACCTTTACGCAAATTTGCATTAAACAAATCTGCTGCATAAGACTTCTTTATAGTGTTTATGAGCAAACATGTCAGCTTCAGGACTAAGGTGTGCCTGACCCAAGCCATGGTATTTTCAATAACATCATGCATGTGAAATTTGGACATGGAATAATGAAGACCAAAGAAAAATTGATGCATTTGAGTTGTGGTGTTATAGGAGTATATCAAGGACTGCCAAAAGAACAAACAGGTCTGTGTTGGAAGAAGTACAGCCATACTGCTCCTTAGAACCCAGAATAACCAGAATGCATCTCTCATATCTCAGGCATATTATCAGGAGGGACCTGTCCCTGGAGAAAGATATCATGTTTGGTAAAGTGGAGGGTCAGAGAAAAAGAGGAAGACCCTCAAAAAGATGGATCGACACAGTGGAAGCAGCAATGGGATTAAACATAGCAATGATTGTGAGGTTGTTGCAGCAATGGGCAGTGTTTTGTTCTGTTGTGCATAGGGTCACTATGAGTTGGTACCAACTTGATGACAGCTATCAACAACAACAACAATAACAACCCTGGTGTAGTGCTGTAGGAATAAACATTGGACTGAAAGTCAGTTTGAATCTCAAGATTGGTGGTTCATACTCAACAGTCGCTCCTTGGAAACTCTATGCAGGGTGGCTATGAGTCAGAACTGACTCAATGGCACTTAACAACAGCAACAATGTATATTAGCATAGTGGTTATGAATCGGTCTGCTAATCTCATGGTCAGCAGTTTGAAACTACCAGCTGTTCCGTGGAAGAAAGATGAGGCTTTCTGCTCCTGTAAAGATTTACAGCCTCAGAAACCCTGTATAGGGTCGCTAAGAGTGGGATG
>NW_006408627.1:1606853-1613101 GCF_000296735.1 Chrysochloris asiatica
AGAGAGAGAGAGAGAGAGAGAGAGAATCTTAATGTAGCATTGTAGGATCAGCACTGGATTGCTAACCACAGTTTGCAGTTTAGACCCATCAGTTGCTCCTCAGAAATTGTATACAGGGTTACCATGAGTCAAAACTGACTCAATGGCATTTAACAGCAATAGATAGATAGATAGATAGATAGATAGACAGACAGACAGACAGATAGATAGATAGATAGATAGATAGATAGATAGATAGATAGATAGATAGATAGACATACCTATGAAGAATCCTGGTGTGGCACTGTAGGATTAAGCACTGGACTGCAAGGTCAGTTTGAACAACAAGGTGGTGGTTCATACTCACCATCTTCTTCTCGTCAGTCCTATACAGTTTTCTATGAGTTGGAATCGACTCAATAGCACACAATAACAACAACAGCAACATTCATATGGAGTCCTGATGTTGCACTGTAGGATAAGCACTGACCCACAAAGTCAGTTTAAACTGCAAGGTTGGTGGTTCAAACCCATAGTCATCCTCTGAAACCCTTACAGGATCACTATAACATATATATATATTTGTTGTTAAGTGCCAGTCATGTTGATTCTGTATATATGATTTGATTATTTGCAGACTGAAGTTGGTAGAATTCTTTAGCTTCATCATCACTGGATTTAATGGATGGTGCATACATTTGAATAATAGTGCTCTTAAATGGTTGTCTTTGTAGACGTATGGATATTATCCTATCACAGACAGTACTGTATTTCAAGACAGACCATGAAATGTTCCTTCTGATGATGCAACGTTCTTCTGAAATTTGTCATTCATGGCATAGTAAACCATATAATTGTATAATTAAAAATAGCAATACCAGTCCATTTAAACTCACGAATGCATAGAATATCAATCCATATGCATTCTAGTTCATTTTTTACAACTTTTAATTTCCCTAGCTTCATACTTTGTACATGACATTTTCCTATAAGTAATGTTTGTTTGCAATTGTTTTTCCTCATTTTGAGGAGAAATTAAGGTCCAAAAAGCTTACTCCATTCACGTTATCATAGTTAACTCTACTTTGAAGAGGTAGCTCTTCCCCAGTCTCATTTTGAGTGACTTCCAACCTGAGGGACTCATTCTGGGACTATATCTGATAATGTTCTGGTGCTGTTCATAATGTTTTCAGTGGCCAATCATTCAGAAGTAGTTTTCTCATTATTCCTATTATGTCTTAGTCTGGAAGCTCAGTTGAAACTTGCCCACCACGAGTGACCCTGCCAGTATTTTAAATACTGTTGGTATAACTTCCAGCATTACAGTAACACACAAGCCACTACAGTGCAACAGACAGACAAATGGTCATCAAGATGTATTGATAATCACTTGTGATTGGAATGCAAAAGTTGGAACTATCAGTAGCTGAAAAATATGGTCTTGGTGCTAGAAATGATACTGGATATTGTATGATAAAATTTTGCAAGATCAATGACATATCCGTTGCAAATACCATTTTTAAATAACATAAATGATGATTATACAATTGGATGTGACCAAATGGAATATCCAGGCATCAAATTCAATATATCTCTGGAGAGAGATGGTGGAAAAGTTCCATATCATCAGAGAAAACAAGCCAGGGCCATACTGTAGAACAGACCATTAATTGCTCATATGCAAACTTAGGCTGAAGTAGAAGAAAATTATAACTATTCCATGAAAGGCAATTTAACTTTAAATATATCCCACCTGCATTTGGAGCCCATCTAAAGGAAACATTTAATGCCTTAGACATTAATGATCAAAGATCAGTAGAATGGTGAGATGACATCAAGAACATAATGCAGAGAGGTCATTAAAAAGATAGGAAAGAAAGAAAAGAAAAAAAATTGATATCGGGAGAGACTCCAGACTTAATTTCCATTTTGTTGTTGTTAAGTGACATCGAGTCGGTTCCAACCCATAGCAACCCTGAACAGGGTTTCCGAGGCTGTAAATCTTTACAGGAGCAGAAAGCCTCATCTTTCTCTTGCAGAGCAGCTGGTAGTTTCAAACTGCTGACCTTGCGGTTTGCAGCCCAATTCATAACCACTACACTACCAGAGCTCCTTATAGGTATACTAAAATGAATGGAGAAATCAGGAAGCAAAAAAGCTGAACAGAAAATTTCCAAAGGCAGCAAGACAAAGTATTATGCAGAATGTGCAGAGATCAGAAAGGAATTAAACACCAAAATGGAAGAACATGTTCAGCATTTCTCAAACTGAAGAACTGAAGAACAAATTCAAGCCTCAACTTGTAATAATGAATGATTCTGTGAGCAAAATATTGAATGATACAGAAAACATCAAAAGAAGATGAAAGGTATATACAGTCATTGTACCAAAAAGAAATAGTTGATGTTCAACTGTTTCAAGAAGCAGAATATGATAAAGAACTGGTGATATTAAAGGAAGACATCCAAGATACACTGAAATCATTGGCAAAAACAAGACTCCAAGAATAACAGAATACAAATTGAAATACTTCAACAAAATAATGAAGCACTGGAGGTGTACACTAATCTAGTCCAAGAAATTTGGAAGACAGTTACCTGACCAACTAATCGGTGGAGATCCATATTTATGTCAATTCCAAAGAGAGATGACCTAAAGGAATGTGGAAATCACCAAACAACATCATGAATATTGCTACAAATAAAATTTTGCTGAAGATAATTTAAAAATGGCTAAAACAATACATCGACAGAGAACTTCCAGAAATTCATACTGAAAAAGACATGGTGCTAGGGATATCATTGCTGACATAAGCTGGATCTTGGATTAAAGCAGAAAATACCTGAAAGATGTTTACTCTTTTTTTTACCTCCTATGCAAAGGCTTTTGACTGAATGTACCATGACAAGGTACGGATAATATTGCGAAAATTTGATATTTCAGAACGCTTGATTGTGCTCATGAGGAACCTGTACATAGAACAAGAAACAGTCATTTTAACAGAATAAGGAGATGATGAATGGTTTAAAATCAGGAAAAGTGTGCACCAGGGTTATATTCTTTCACTATACTTGTTTATTCTGTAAACTGAGCAAATAAACTGAGAAGGTGGATTGTAAGAAAATGGTGGCATCAAATTTGGAGGAAGACTCATTAACAACCAGCAATATGCAGACGATACAACTTTGCTTGCTGATGAAGGTCAAAGATTATAGCCTTCAGTATAGATTGTACCTCAATGTAAAGAAAACAAAATTCCTTTCAGTTGGACCAATAAATGACATCATGGTAAATGGAAAAACGATTGAAGTCATCAAAGATTTCCATTTGCTTGAATCGACAATCAGCACTCATGGAAGAAGCAGCCAAGGTATCAAATGGCACATTACACTAGGTGAATCTGATGCAAAAGACCTTTTTAATGTTCAGGGACAATAGTATCAGTTTGAAGACTAAGATGTGCCTTACTCAAGCCATGGTGTTTTCAGTAGCCGCACATGCATGTGAAAGTTGGACAATGAATAAGGAAGACAATAGAATAATTAATGCATTTGAGTTGCTGGGTTGGAGAAGAATATTGAAAGTACCAAGAATTGCCTGAAGAAGAAAAAAATCTATTTTGGAAGAAGTACAGCCAGAAAGCTCCTTAGAAGCCAGGATGGAGAGACCTCGTGTCTCATATTCTGGACATGTTTTCAGGAGGGACCCGACCCTGGAGAAGGACACCATGATTGGTAAAGTGGAGGCAAAGAAGAGTAAGACCCTCAAATAAATTAATTGACAGTGGCAGCAACAATGGGCTCAAGCATAACAATAATTGTGAAGATAGCACAGGACTGGGCAGTGTTTCATTCTGTTGTGCAGAGAGTCGTTATGAGTGGGAGCCAATTCAATGGCAGTGAACAACAAAATATATATGGTTTCCTGCTCAGATCCTGTTGAATAAGCACTGGATGGCTTACTGCAAGGTCTGTATTTCAAACCGATCAGATGCTACTCAGAAACCCTATATAGGGTCACTATTAGTTGGAACTGACATCACAGCACTTAACAACTACAACAACATATGTGTGTGTGCGTAGCTATGGGTTAATGCGCTGTACTGCAAAGTCAGTTTGAACTACAAAGTTGTCCGTTCAGACTCACCAGCTTCTCCTCAACAACCCTATACAGGGTCGCTATGGGTCAGAACTGACTCTATGGCACTTAACAACAACAACAACATATATGTGTGTGTGTATAATACAATTAATTATTTTCTTACACCACCAAATAGAAATAGCTGTTTCTGCTCCCAAACAGAAATACACATGACTTATATGAATAAAACCATAAAATGTATGAGATATCAAAGATCATTTAATTACACAAAAGATGGAGAAAGAAAGGAAACATACTAGATAGAAGAATGAATACGGAAATGAAAGCATTTAAAAAGTAACATATAGGCTTGAAGCAATTCTAATAAAAATCATAATTGAATAAATTTTTTAAGTCAGAAAAAAATAAAAGCAAGTACATTCAAAGTCAGATACTGTCCAGTCAGTTCCAACCCATATCAATCCTGCATAGGACTTCCGAGGAGTGGCTAGTGAGCTTGAACCACTAACCTTGTGGTACAGACCGACTTTGCATTCCAGGACATTAACCCACAGTACCATATCAGGATTCATATATATATAGTTTTATTTTTTTTTGCAAAATGCTGTTGAGTTGATTGCAACTCAAAGCCACGCCATATAGGGCTTCTGAGGAGTGGCTGATGAGCTAATCTGCAGATTTGTGGTTAGCAGTCCAGTGCTTATACTACTGCACCACACCAGGACTTTGTATACAAATTTATATAAAAAAGGTGTTATTCACTGCCGTAGAGTTCATTCCAACCCCATGTAGGGTTTCTGAAGCTGTAAATCTTTATTGGAACAGAAAGCCTCATCTTTCTCCTTCACAATGGCTGCTGGGTTTGAATTTTCAACTATTGCTTATCCTACAGAACCACCAGAGCTCCTTATAAGTCTGTTATTGTTGCTGCATGTCATCTAATCAGTTCTGACTCATAATGAGAGTGGCTGATGAGTTTGAACTGCCTGTATGCTGTTAACTACCTGGTGCTTATCCTATAGTACCACAAGAGAACTACAAAGAGTTCATGGAAAATAAGATTAAAAGATAAAGTTTCTAATCCATCACTTACCTGAAGTAGTGGCTGTCTCTGGTTCCATCAGAGTCAAGAAATAGCTTAATATTCCTTTCTACTAATTTCCCACTGAACAACAATAACACAAAAAGTAAATCTAATCATCTCATTAGTCCAAATCAACATACTTCTTAAGTGTAGTTTGTTGTTGTTAAGTTCTGTGGAGTTTGGTTTCAACTCAGAGCCACCCTGCATAGAGTTTCTGAGGAGCATCTTACAGGTTTGAACTGCTGATCCTATGGTTCAAACCAATGTTGCAATCTAGTGCTCATCCTACAGTGTCACATCAAGTGTACTAGTACAGAATATTTCAGTATGACAATTGTTATGAATGATAAAGAAACAAAAATTTGTGGTACCATGTGGTAAAGAATATAGATTTATAATTTATGGAAATCTCAACTAGGATAATCTAGGAACTAGACTTTGAAGATCCACGAAGGAAAGGAACCTTTCTAGAAGAAGAAGAACTATCACTTCAATATCCTATCAGTCAACTATCTCACCAAAGAATCAGCATTCCATTTGCTGAAGATATTTGGTACTAATTTTTAGAAGTCATACTTTTTACCTCTATTGAAGAATGGATTTTAGAAATAATGGCTTACTTCTGTGTTCTGGACCAGGTCTTTGGAGACTTAGACAGAAAACTTCGGTCAATTCTCAACATGTGTATGCCATCTTAAATAGTGTGTATCTATGTGATTATAAGTGTATAGTCTGCTCATTTATTTGCTGCATGTAATGTTGAATTGGGAGTACAATGGCTAACAAATCCAAAGTAATTAAGGCAATATTGAGTTTCCTTTTGGAAAGAGAGAGGATGATTATATTGCCATAACCTTTGCAGTTGAACAGTAACCTTAGTGGATCAGCATCTCATTTTTCACCCTATGTCATTCTGCTCTTTTCTGACCTCCTCCTAACCATACCGTAGATGAATAGCCAGGCTCTCAGATTTACTATTCTGTCACCGACTAAGGAAGCAGTTGCTAATGCTGTGATGATGAATGCAATCTATAGATGCCAGGTTTTACTTCTTTCAATTGGGGATTTCTTTTTTTTTCTTGGC
>NW_006408627.1:1613743-1620356 GCF_000296735.1 Chrysochloris asiatica
CTCTGGCTGCACTTCTTCCAAAACAGATCTGTTGGTTCTTTTGGCAGTCCATGGCACTTTTAGTATTCTCCTCCAACACCACAACTCAAAGGCATTAATTCTTCTACGATCTTCCTTATTCACTGTCCATGAAGTCATAATCTATCCTAAAGGAAAGCTTAAATGATGCAATGGCAAATGGCTTTAGCCTGGATGCCAGGGAATATATTTCTAGATTTTTTTTTTTTCTGAATCAAACAGAGACAGACACAAACAGAAACATACACAGTAGGTAGCACATTCACTTCTCCTGTTGCTGGAAGGATTTGATGTTGTTAGTGGCCACTAAGTTAATTCTGACTCATGGTGATCCCATGTGTACAAAGTAGAACTGCTCCCTGGGGTTTCTGTGACTTCTCAGAAACAAATCACTGGACTTATATTTTAAGGAGCCTCTGGGTGAGTTCAAACCACCAATTTTTCCACTATAGTTAGTAATTGAGTGTTTAATCACTGTACCATTCAGGTACTCTCATTTGAAGGAGTCAACAAAAAAGAGTTGAATAGGAGTTACCAAGTGTATATTCTGGAATAATCTACTTGAACTATTATATAATCATTATAAACACATGTGGACACACTCATTCATCCATGCCAAGAAATTTGGAAGACAGCTACCTGGACAACTGATTGAAAGAGATGCATATTTGTGTTCATTCCAATGAAAGGTGACCAAGTGAAATGCCGATATCATTGAACAATATCACTAATATCACATGCAAGTAAAATTTTGCATAAGATAATTAAAAATGGCTGCTATAGTACATTTGCAGGGAGCTGCCAGAAATTCAAGCTGGATTCAGAAGAGGACATGGAAAGAGGAATATCATTATTGCTGAAGTCAGATGGATTTTGTCTGAAAGCAAAGAATACCAGAAATATGTCTACTTGTGTTTTATTGAGTATGCAAAGGGATTAGACTATGTGGGTCATAGGATTGCAAAGTACTGGTAATCCAGAACACTTCATTGTGCTCATGAGGACATAGACAAAAAAGTAGTTATTTCAACAAAATAAGTAGATACCGCTTGACTTAAAATCAGGAAAGGTATGTGTCAGGTTGTATTCTTTTCACCATACTTATTCAAACTGTATGCTGAACAAATAAACCAAAAATCTTGGTTATATGAAGAAGAATGTACCAGGATTGAAGAAAGACTCATCAACAACCAATGATATGTAGACAACATAATCTTGATGGTTGGAAGTGAAGTAAAACTACTTACTTATGAAGATCAAACACTGTAGCTTTCAGTATGGATTGTACCTCAATATAAACAAAACAAACATCATCACAACTAGACCATTAAATAACACCATGATAAATGGAGAAAAGATTGAAGTTGGCAAAGATTTAATTTTACTTGGATATTTATGTGTATCTGCATATGTTTTTGCTGTTGTTATATGGCATTTAAGGAGCTCTGGTAGCGTAGTGGTTACGAATCGGGCTACGAACCTTAAGGTCAGCGGTTCGAAACTACCAGCCACTCCGCGGGAGAAAGATGAGGCTTTCTACTCCTGTAAGGATTTACATCCTCGGAAACTCTGTACAGGGTCGCTATGGGTCGGAACTGACTCGACGGCACTTAACAACAACAACATATGGCATTTAGTTCCAACTCATAGACTCTCTATGTATACTACAGCAAAGCACTGCTCAGTTCTGCACACAATTATCATATATGTCACATACATAGTAACAGAACTAAGGTGTTTATCTGAATTTTAACTATGAGTCATTATTCACTGTGCTGCTGTTACGTATTGTCGAGTCACTTCTGACTCATAGCAACCATATATAGTATTTCTGTGGAATACCTGGTAGGTTTGAAATGTCCACCTTGTGGTTAGCAATACAGTTCTTATCCTACAGCACCATTTTTTCCTTATCCACTGTTGTTAGGTGCCATCGAATCAGTACTGACTCATAGCAACCCTATGCACAACAGAACAAAACACTGCCCAGTCCTGGGCCAGCCTTACAATTGTTGCTACATGTGAGCCTATTGATGCTGACACCTTGCCAATCCACCTCGCTGGGGATCTTCCTCTTTTTCTCTGACCCTCCACCTTACCAAACATGATATCCTTCTCCAGCAACTGGTCCCTCCTGACAATGTGTCCAAAGTATGAGAGACAAAGTTTGGCCATCTTGGCCTCCAAGGAGCACTCTGACTGCACTTCTTCCAACACAGATCTGTTAGTTCTTCTGGCAGCCCATGGCACTTTTCAATATTCTCCTCCAGCACCATAACTCAAATGCATCAATTCTTCTATGATCTCCTTTATTCACTGTCCAGCTTTCGCATTCATAAGAGGTTATTGAAAATATCATGGCTTGGGTCAGGCTTACCTTGGTCCTCAAGCTGACATCTTTGTTCTTCAACACTTTAAACAGGTCTTATGCAGCAGATTTGCCTAATGCAATACGTCATTTGATTTCTTGGCTGCTGGCTTCCATCATGTTGATAGTTGACTCAAGAAGAATGTACTTGACAACGTCAATCTTTTCTCCATTGATAAGAATGTTGTTTATGGGCCCAGTGGTGAGGATTTTTGTTTTCTTTACATTGAGATGGAATCCATACCCAAGGCTGTGCACTTTGATCTTCATCAGTAAATAAATCCTTTTCACTTTCAGCAGGCATCTGCATATCGCAGGATGTTAATGAGTCTTCCTCCAAACCTGATGCCACATTTTTCTTCATATAACCTAGTTTCTTGGATTATTTTCTTAGCATACTGGTTGAATAAGTATGGTGAAAGAATACAACCTTGTTGCACACCTTTCTTAATTTTAAATCATTTAGTGTTCCCATGTTTTGTTCAAACAACTGCCTCTTGGTCTATGTACAGATTCCTCATGAGCACAATGAAGTGTTCTGGAATACTCACACTTCGCAATGTTGTTTATAGCTTGTCACGATCCACACAATTGAAAGCCTTTGCATCGTCAGTAAAGCACAGGTAAAAATCTTTCCGGTGTTCTCTGCTTTCAGCCAAGATCCATCAGACATCTGCAATGATATCTCTTGTTCCACGTCCTTTTCTGCATCCAGCTTGAACCTCTGGAAATTCTGTTAATGTATGCTTGCAGCCATTTCTGCACTACCTTTAGTAAAACCTTACTTGCATGGGATATTAAAGATATTGTCTGATGATTTCCACATTCTGTTGGGTCACCTCTCTTTGGAATGGGCACAAATACTAATCTTTCCAATCAATTGGCCAGAAAGTGTCTTCCAAATTTCTTGGCAGAGATGAGTGAGTGCCTCCTGTGCTGCATCAATTTCTTGAAAGATTTCAATTTTTATTCCATGAATTCCTGGAGCCTTGTTCTTTGCCAGTTCCTTCAATGTACCTTGGACTTCTTCTTTCAGTATCATTGGCTCTTAATCATATGCTACCTCTTGAAACTGTTGAACATCAACTATTTATTTTGGTACAGTGTCTCTGTGTTTTCCTACCATCTTCTTTTAATGCTTTGTGTATCATTTGATAATTTGCCCAAAGAATCCTTTAATAATGAAAGTTGAGCTTGAAATTTTTCTTCAGTTCTCTCAGCTTGAGAAATGCTGAGCATGTTCTTCCTTTTTGGTTTTCGAACTCCAGATCTTTTTACATTTTGTTGTAATATTTGGCTTTATCTTCTCCAGCTGATTTTTGAAATTTTCTGTTCAGCTTTTGTACCTCCTCATTTCTTCCATATGCTTTAACATCTCTACACTGGAAAGCAAATTTTAGTGTCTCTTCTGACATCCATTTTAATCTTTTCCTTCTTTCTTGTCTTCTTAATGACTTTTTGCTTTCTTCATGTATGATGTTCTTGGTGTTATCCCACAACTCTTCTTGTCTTCAATCTTTAGTGTTTAATGTATCAAATCTGTTCTTCAGATGATCTCTAAATTCAGGTAGTATATACTCAAAGTTATGTTTTGGCTCTTGTGGACTTGTTTTCATTTTCCTCATCTTCAGTTTGAATTGCATATGAGCAATTTATGGTCTGTTCCACAATCTGCCCCTGGCCTTGTTTTGTGTGTTTTCAAGAGTAAATGTTGAACTTTTTTGAAAATTAGAGTACTAGTCTCCATTGTTTTTGTTCAGTGCTGTTTTGTAGCTTCTGACCCAAAGCCACCAAATGTAGGGTTTCAGGAGGAGTGACTGGTGAGCTTGAATCACCGACCTTGCATTTCCAACCTACCTTGTAGGCCAACATAATAACCCATAGTGCCACACCAGAACATCCTTCATAGTATTCTGCTGTTATCCTTTTTATATTGTATTGTGACATCACCCATTTAATTTCTTATTCATGTTATTTGCATATTCTCTTTTCCTTTGTTAGATTTGCTATTGGTTTGTTGAGATTATTAATCCTTTCAAAGAACCATCTTGTTGATTCTATTGTTTTTATGTTTTTTGTTTCTTTTTTTTTTTTTCAGAGCTAACCTTTATTATTTTCTTCTGGTGGTTGTAGGCTTATTTTGATGCTCTATATCTACTTGCTGGAGATGTTGGGTAGAGATGTTGATTTGGATGTATGTGTTTATTTCTATAAATTGTTATCTGAGCACTGCTTTTGCTTTGTCCCAATGGTTTTGATACATTTATTTTTGTTTTCATTTGATTAAAAGAAATTTTAAGCCTCATTTTTTATTTCCTCTCTCACCTAGTAGTTTTTAAGCACGGTGTAATTCAATTTCCATGTATTTGCTTTTTTCCTTAATCTTAATATTGTTGATTTCTAATTTTATAGCAGTACGATCTGAAAAGATGATTTGTAATATTTTTATGTTTTTACATGTATTGAGACTTGTCTTGTGGCCTAACATTTGGTTTATTCTGGAGACTGTTCCATGTGAATTGGAAAATAATGTAAACTGTGCTCTTGTTGAGTTGAGCGCTCGGTATAAGTTTATGAGGTCAAATTGTTTGACTGCATTGATTAGTTTTTTTGGTGTTCTTGTTTAATTTCTTTCTAGTGTTCAGTCCTTCATCAAAAATAGTGTATCAAAATATCATACTATTATTATAGAGCTGTCTATTTCTTTCTTCAATTCTATTAGAGTTTGATTTGTATACGTTAATGTTTTATTATTAGCATAGATATTTATTATGATTATGTCCTTTTATTCAATTGATTCTTTAATCATGAAATAATGTCCTTCTTTGTCTCTTATGTTGTTTTTTGCCTTAAAGTCTATTTTTATCAGAATCTGCTCATTTTTTATTGCTATTAGCTTAATATGTTTTTTTGTCCTTTGATATTTAGCTTATTTTTGTGTTTGTATGTAAGGTTTGTCTCTTTTGACTGGTGCATTTAATCCATTTACATTCAGTGTAATTATCATTAGACATGAGTTGATTTCTCTCATTTTGCTGTGTTTTGTGGTGTTTTCACATTTTTTAATTTCCTGTGTGGGTTTTTCTTGTTGTTGTTGTTTGTCTTTTATGAAGTTCATTAATTTTATTTGAGGTTGCTCTGTAATTTATTAGTTTCTTCCCAAGTTTAAAACAGTTTGCTTTATCTTGAAAATTACTTGACTTCCTTGCCATTTGGAAGCTTTATGTTTACATTATTCCTCTATTTGCTTTGTGGTTGTCTTCATTATAAATTTACATATCTTGTTACCTATTTTCAGTTTTGTAGGTATGTTTTACTTTGGATACTTCTACAGCTGCATTGACTTTTGGGTTATATTTCATGGATCCTAATTTCAGGTTGTTGTCTGCTGTTGTTGGTTCTCAATCCAAAAAACTCCCTTTAGTATTTTTTGTAAATTGTTCTTGTTATTACATATTCTTTAATTTTGATGTATATGGGAACTTTCTAATTTTGTTATTGTATTTGAGGGACAATTTTTCCGAGTATATAATTCTTGTTTGGTGATTTTTTTTCTTTCAGGGTTTTATAAATGTCATTCCATTGCCTTTTTTGCTTGCATTGTTTCTGCTGAGAAAGCAGATCGTATTTTTATTGGTTCGCCTTTGTAGGCAACTTTTCATTTTTTCTAAGTTTTTCTCAGGATCCTTTCCTTGCATTCAGTTTTGGAAAATTTGATTATAATATATCTTGATGATTTTCTTTTGGGGTCTATCCTGTTTGGTGTTTATTCAATTTCTTGAATGCTTTCTCTTTTCATCTTGCATGATGCGAGACATGTTTTCTTCTGACAACTCTGCCATTTTTTTCTGTACTTTTTTTCATCTCTTTCTGTCTGAAGTTGTTAATTCGTAATGTATTCTTCTCGGTTGTGTTACATACAAATGTTAGACTTTCTTAAGATTTGTAAATTCTTTTATCAGATTTTTTTTTTCTAGCAGACTACTATCGAGAGATTTGTCTTCATGTTCATGAAGTTGACCTTCCACTTATTCAAATCATACCCTTTGCAATTTCAATGTGTTATCCATTTCCGAAATCTTGGTAATCTTAGTGCTAATCTTCTGGATTTCTATTTGTAGATTTTGTATTGTTTCTAATTTTTCATTTATTTTGTCCATTTGTTCTTTTTGTGTTTTCTTGAAGTCTTATAAAGGTTTTTTTGTGTGCTTTTTTTTTTTTTTTTTT
>NW_006408627.1:1620456-1634905 GCF_000296735.1 Chrysochloris asiatica
TTTTTTTTTTTTTTTTGTATGTATGCTTTCCTTGTTTTCTTGGTCTTTCTCTCAATCTACTGATGGAATCTTAATTTTTTTTTTGCATTATTTATCAGGTTGTTCTGATACCTTTCCTGCCTCTGAAATGTCTTCTGACTCTGCATCTTGATTTATTGCTTTAGCTATTCTGTCTTGTATCTTTGTGTAAACTGAAATTTTATGTTGCCTCTGAGATGTTGTAGTGTCAATTTATTTGTATTTATATGATGGTTGTATGTCCGTGTGTTCTTAAGGACTCAACACCTGCCTACTGGTGGGTGTGATTATAGAATGAAAGCATGTACACACTTCTCCATTCACTGTTTATGAAGTACAGTTCAGAGTTGGTTTGAATGTTGTTGACTGCTGCCTATCATTGATCAGGTGGTATAATATTTAGTAGTGGCTCTTGCCCAAAGGGTGTGGCTGCAAAGAATATGGTTGTGGCTGGGCTGTACGGGTATGCATGCTGTTTCCTGTCTGGTACAGCAAGATGAAGACATACACACAAAAAAGCAAAAGAAAAGCCAAACAAAGAAACAATAGCAAAAAAAGAAAGCATGATAAAGGAGAGAAAAAGTGGCAACAGCAAGAATAAAAAATAAAAAGACAAAAAAGGAAGAGAAAAATATGAGAAAATAAAAAGATAGAAAAAACACTGAAAAAAAGTGAGGTGAGAGAAGAAGAAAAGAGGAAGAGAAAAGAGTATAGTATAAAGAAAAATCAAGGAGAACAAAAAAAAAGAAAGTAGAAGCATACAGGAAAAAGAGACACAGAAGAAAATAAGCAATGCACTAAGCAGAGAAAGAAATAATAAGAAAAAAGGGAAGGGAAAGGGAAAAAGAAGCAAAAACTGTAAAAAAAAAAAAAAAAAAGGAGAGTAAAATCTGGTCCCAAAGAAGAGAAAACTGCGGGGGAGTGGGGGTGGTGGTGGTGGTGGGGGCCTCCTGCCAGACAAGGAGCTCACTAGGTGGGAGGGGGAAAGAGATGAGAGAGTGTGCCCAATCATAAATGGAATTTCTGTAGACCAAGGTGTTATCAGGGTACCCATTCGGAAAGTAATTCTTGCGAGTCAGAAGGAACGACTTCCGGTCTGGAAAGCAGCTTGGACAAGGAGGTTGGTTGTGAGAGTTCTTGCTATTATCGGAATGGCTGATGAGCAGCTGTGTCTATTCTTCAGGTCTGAACACATAAAATTCACCAACCGTCAGGTGCCCGGGTGGTGCAGCTAGTGCCTGACTCACAATAGCATGGCTTTCGTAGACATGTCTCTGACCTCCAGCAAAGCAGGGAATCTGTGCTGAGTGTGGATGAACGTAGGGGCTGGCCACATCTCTGGTTTTCAGAAAATTGTTAGTGATAAGGTATAATGTTCTTGTGTTTCTAATCACTGGTGTGTATTCATCCTGTCAAGATATTTCTTGGATCCAATGATGCTAGAAAAAGTTCAAGATGGCCGCACCAAGTCAGGAAAGCCTGCAGTTCACCTGTTTATCTCTTTCTCATTGCCCCTTTCAGCTTCTGCTCCTAGTCATAATTTCAGTACTAAAAGCCACTTCTCTATCCTTTTCTTTGATGCTTGGGCATTTTGGATAATCATCTGTATCTATTTCATTTGGTCTCTCATATCTTTGTTTTAAACGGTCTATGTAGTGTATCTGCCTACTTCATCATATCACTAGAACTTTCCTATTTAATAGTCTTCCAAAAGGGTAAATCAAAGGGATCGGCTCTTCTGTCTTCCTTATTCAATGTGCAACTTTTGCATGCATATGAGTTTATTGAAAATACCATGGTTTGAGTCAAGTGCACCTTAGTCTTCAAAATGACATCTTTGCATTATGACACTTTTAATGTACTTTTATGTAGCAGATTTGCCCAGTGTGATACATAATTTGACTTCTTGAGTACTGCTTCTATGGGCATTCATTGTAGATCCAAGTTGAATGAAACCCTTGACAATTTCAGTCTGTTCATTTATCATGATGCTGCTTATTGTTCCAATTGTGAGGATTTTTGTTTTTAATTTTGAAATGTAATCCATACTGAATACTGTAGCCTTTTATCTTCATCTTTAAGGTCTTCAATTATATCTTCATCAATCAAGTCTTATTTATTTTCAGCAAGCAAGGTTGTATCAATGGCATATTTCAGGATATGAAATTAGTTTTTTTTTCCAATTCTTCTTCATATAGTCCACACTCATGGATTAATTGCTCAGCATACAGATTGGATAAATATGGTGAAAGGACACAATACTGACACTCCCTTTTACTGATTTTAAGCCATTCATATCCTCTTGCTCTTTTGGAATGACTGTTTCTTGGTCTATGCACAAGTTCCTTAAGAACACAATTAAGTGTTCTGAAATTCCCATTATTTGCAATGTTACCCATAATATACTATGTTCCACAGAGTTTAATGCCTGTGCATAGTCAATGAAAGTCAGATAAACATTTTTCTGGTATTCTCTGCTTTCAACAAAGATCCATAATATATAAACAATAATAAGCCTCATTCTATATCCTCTGGATGGCATGGAGTCCCAAATAGACACAAATGCCTACAGGAATAAATACAATAATGGTGATATCTCAAAATTTTATTTAAAAATATTTAGTCTTCAATACTTGTCCATAATTGTATGGACATCTGAAAAAAATGGGTCTATATTCACATTTTCAACAGTGTAATTCTAAATAAATCCATTATTTAATTGTAAAACATAAAGTATAAAAGCATTAAAAGAAATCAGAAAGTACTGAAGGAAATCTTAGATTAATGAAGATCTTTCTTAACAGGACTCAATATTAATATACCATCACAATCATTGATATATTGAACTACATGAAAACTTACATATGATAAAAGGCATCATATGAAATGTCAAAATAATAGACAACAAACAACACAACTCATGGCACAAAGGACTGATCAACTGAATAAATGATGAGCTCCTACAAATCAGTAAGAAAGACTAAGTCACAATAGAAAAATGAACAAAGGATATGAATAGACAATTCACACAAAAGGGATTTCAAGTAGCTTTTAAATATATAGGATACTTATTCATATATTCAGGAATTAAATCAACACTCATTAAATAATTATTACATAGGTATATAGCATTAATATTTAATTATATATATTTTACAGCAATTCTGTTTTTGGAGAAAAAACTGTAAACAAACAGGTGGAAATAAATAAGGATATTGCTAATATGCATTTGTTCTCTTGTTGTGTGCTGTCGAGTATGTTCTGACTCATAGTGACCCTTTATATGGTTTCTGGGGAGAGGATGATGGATTTGAACTGCCAACCTTGCAGTTCAAACTGACCTTGTGGAGCAGTATTTATTCTACATTGCTACATCTTAGATCTTAGATCTGTGTAAATTCCCTTACATTTCAAATATGAAACACATTTTAAAACTATAGTTACCCTCTAATAGTTTATGGTTGATTGTGAGCTCAAGCCTAGATACTCATGAAATAGAATTATGCAAGTAGTTGTCAGAAAGCGTTGGGATTTCTGAAAGGTTACTTCCTTTGCATATCAAAGAAAATCATGGAAAGACACTTGCTTTTGGGAAGTCAACAGAAAAGCATTAATGTGGTGGTGGTGGTGGTGGTGGTGGTGGTGGTGGTGGTGGTGGTGGTGGCACTTTAGGTTTCCAGATGTGAGTAGTAATCAAGAAATGATGTCTTTTTCATTGATCTCTCTATTTATCCAATAACACAACCTCTCTATGACAAAGATATGGGTTCTATTACTATGCAATCCAGGTGTATAGAAGAAAGAGTCTGAACTAGGTCGACTTTTAAAATGCTGTGTTCATTTACAAAAAGGAACTGAAGAAGCACAGCAGGTTCCCTTACAATCAGCTCCAGGCAGCTTATCACATGGAATAGCACTCCATCAGTGGCTGGCAAGGGAGCCAAAACTTGCATGGAAGGGCAGGCAATAAAATAAAAATCACATTTTCAAGCTTTCTTTTCCCTGTTACCCTGGGTCATATTTGATGAATGGACTGCATTTATTTGAAAGGTATGATTGCATACACATTACCTATACTGTGCCACTATGTAGTTGGCAGAGAAAAAGCTCATTACAAATTCTGAACCACAGAGAGATGTAAGTACATCATTAATATGCATAGGTGCAGATATCTGTCTGTTATTTTATAACGCTATTTCATTTATATAGTGCTTCTACTTGATGGATATAAGAGACTCCATTCTCAGCTAGAGACATCCCTAAATAAAACTAGCAAGTTATTGCAGAAGTAATCAGACAGAGAAAAGTAGTTCAAGTTCTTATGTCTCTCTCTATATAAGCCCAGTTCTTGAGTTTCCTTTCAAATGTCTTTCCATTGGACTGTCTTAGCTTACACCTTCCTTCTCTTGCTGACAGCTCCAATGTCAATGTGTCCTACATCACTGGAATCTTTGAAGATGCTCAAATGGAATATACATCTGTTTTTACTTTTCTCTTTTTCTTAATTCTTTTAAATCTAAACATGCAATTTGTTTATCCTTTGGTTTTGCCAGGTCAAAAATAAGCTCAAGAAAATAAAACACCAAGGTGTATGGACCCAAGAGGTTTTTCGAAGATAGTATACTTATCTGTGTACATGAATATGCAAACTTCGAGAGGGGGCACATACTGGCCTATGATGAGACTGAATGTGCCAACCTGCCAGGAGGAAAAAGGACATGTGAAATCATATTTGAATATCATGAACTCATCATTTCACAACTGTGCACGTAACCATCTTTAACAGGAAAATCCAACCCATTAACTTGTCACATAAAACATCCAAGGCTCCGACTTATCTCTTTAGTTACAATCCTTTCTATATTCCCACTTGAACCTTAACAAGTTCTCTGCTCCTTAACAATTATTTTGCTCTATGCTGTTTTTCTCTTCTTTACCAACACACATGTTCTTCTCTATATTTGGTGACTTATCCCCAAGGATTCACTCTGCTGTAAAATCTTCCATTAATTTTAATTTAGAGTTGCTCCCCTCATCAATTTTCTATTGTGCCTTAGTATATAATGTACTAAACACTATTTACTTCATACATAGAATTTTTTATATGTCTCTAACCCTAGGAAAGGTGTGCGACAGAGTCGTATCCTTTCACCATACTTATTCAACCTGTATGCTGAGCAAATAATCCTAGAAGCTGGGTTATATGAAAAAACAAAACAAAACATGGCATCAGGATTGGAGGAAGACTCATTAACATCTGGCAATATACAGATAATGCTACCTTGCTTGCCAAAAGTGAAGAAGACTTAAAATACTTTCTGATGAAAATTAAAGACCATAGTCTTCAGGTGAATTGCATCTCATTGTACAGAAAACAAAAATCCTCACCACTGGACCAACAGCTTCTTATCAATGGAGAAAAGATTGAAGTTATCAAAGACTTCAGTTTTCTTGGATCAACCATCAGCACTCATGGAAGCAGAAGGCAAAATTCAAACATGTATTGCATTAGGCAAATCTGCTGCACAAGACCTTTTTAAAGTGTTGAAGAGCAAATGACATCTTTAAAATATAAAAGAGCAAAGATGTCAGCATGAGGACTAAGGTATGCCTGACCCAAGCCATGGTATTTTTAATAACCTCATATGCATGTGAAAGTTGGACAGTGAATAAGAGAGATCATAGAAGAATTGATGCATTTGAGATATTGTGTTGGAAGAAAATATTGAAAGTACTATGGGCTTCCGAAAGAACAAACAGATCTGTATTGGAAGAAGCACAACCAGAGTGCTCCTTGGAGGCCAGGATGGCCAGACTTCGTCTCTCATACTTCAGACATATTGTCAGGAGGGACTAGTTGCTGGACAAAGATATCATGTTTCATAAGGTGGAGGGCCAGACAAAAAGAATAAGACCTCCAGAGAGATGGATTGGCAAAGTGGCAGCATCAAAGGGCTCAAGTGTGGCAACAATTGTGAGGTTAGCCCAGGATCAGGCAATGTTTCATTCTGTTGTGCATAGGGTTGCTATGAGTCAGCCCTGACTCTATGGCACCTAACAACAGTCCTACTAGATGTCATTTTGAGGACTAAGGTGAGCCTGAACCAAGACAAGGTATTTTCATTTGCCTCATATGAATGTGAAAGTTGGATAGTGAAAAGGAAGACCATTGAAGAATCAATGTATCTGAATTATAGTGTTGGCAAATGATATTGAAAGTACCATGGAACAAATAAATTTGTCTTGAATGAAGTACAACCTGGATGATCCTTAGAAGCATGGATGGTGAGACTTCATCTCTTGTACTTAGGTCATGCTTTCAGGAAGGACCTGTCCTTGGAAAAGGCCATAATACTTGATAAAGTGGAGGGTCAGGAAGATTCCCCATGATATGGATTGACACAGTGGCAGTAGCAATGTGCTCAAGCATACAATTGTGAGGATGGTGCAGGACCAGACAGTGTTTCTTTTGTGTACAGGATCACTATGAGTCAAATCTGACTTGTCGGCACCAAACAACAACTCTACTATATGTTGTTTGTAGTCTCCTATAAGGGTGGCGGTGTGTTAATCATTATTTTAACTCCAGTGCACAGTACCAGGGAATGATACCTACCTATCCATTGCGTTTGAGCCAATTCTGCATCATACCCACCCTACAAGACAGAGCGGAACTGCTCCATAGGGTTTCTGAGACTGCACATATTTTAAGGGAAGGAGCAGACAACCTCATCTTTTTCCCATGAAGCGTCCAGTGGGTTCGAACTGTCTATCCTGCAGTTAGCAGCCTAACTATTAATGCAAGCTTTTTCTGAAATAATGTTGTGTGCTGTCTAGTTGGTTCCAACTCATAATGCTCCTGTATAGGGTCTCCAAGGAGCGACTGGTGAGTTTGAACAGCCAATTTTGTAGTTAGCAGTCGAGTACTTATTTTACAGTGCCACTCCTGAGACTTAGAAGATGTTTCACTAATATTTATATTAGTGAACGTGTGGAAACAGAATATGACTGTGTTTTTGAGATTGTGAGAGAATTTATTCCTGGTCAGGAGAATTCCTGAACACCATCTTCCAGGTAACCAAATTAAAAGCTATTGCTGGCAATTCTTCTCTTTTCTCAGGGCAGATTGGAGTAGGAATGATAGAAGAATTCAAAAACTCAGATAAAGGTTTCATTATCTTCAATTCTTGGGCAGGGATTGGTTGCCTAACTAAACACTCACTAGCTATACTGAGTTGCAAAATATGTTTGTTTCTCCTACCTTATGTTTTAAAGTATTTCGTGAGTTATTTGTTGTTGTTGTTGTTGTTAAGTACAGTGGAGTCAGTTCCATCTCATACAGACACTGTGTGTATTTTCCAAGGAGTCACTAGCTGGTTTGATTCACTGACATTGCAGTTAGCAGTCAAATGATTATCCTACAGCACCACTCCAGGACTCTAATCAACAGTGATAAGCATTCAACAATCTAGAGATTTCACATAAAGATCTGAATTTCTACTGTTTCTTAAAATAAAAGAACTGAAGTGGGCCCACATTCTGACATGGCAAAAAGTCTTGTGGACATACAATGACCATGTGCCACAGATATTAAATGCCACAAACCTATTCAGATTGCATGGATGTTTAATATGTGTGAGCTTATTTTTGGGTTCAGAGTGTCCTCAGTTTTCATCATAATTCCAAAGAGTGTCATGAATCTGAACAAAAGGTTGATACTAACTAATTTTTAATAAAAATGTAGCAAACGAGAGAGAATGCAATAGAGCTAAGAGGAGAGTGCTAACTTTACACAAGCATAAGAAAATCAATAATTCGACTACAGGTTCTTATTGCTCACTGACTTTCAATGGTCGGGTGGAAAATAAAGTGGATTTTCAATGATGGATAAAGTTTTGCTATCTCTACATGGCTAATATAGCTGAACCACATAACTACATACACCAAAACTTACTGAAAAGAAATAAAAAAATTTCAGAAATGTGATTTTAAATATTAAATATTACAAGTAGATATTTCAATGGGTAGAAATGACTAAGATTAGGATGATACATAGAATAATTACAGAATTCAAATCATTTGTATATACTTCCCCAATATGCAGATGAATCTGAAATTCCTGTTTTTCTGAATTTGATATGGGCTTTACACAGTGGCACACTCTTGCTGTTAATTGAGTTCAATTTCATTCCATTCATCCTGTTATTTCCATTATTATTAAGTGATGACTTTTAAATGTGAGAATGGAATTAGTTTGTTGTGCTTTATCATTGTTCTTTAGCTTAACAAAAGAGTCCATACTTTTCTTTGTATTCATCGCTGAGTATATAAAAGAGGAATTAGAAAATCTTATTCATTTAGAATCTGTTCAATTTTACATTTGTGTTTCAGTGAGGACAAAACTTACTCTTTTCAGTGAGTCCCATCTACTAGAGATTTTAATAAATGAGTATTGTCACTGAATTAAAATACAGTAATAAACCTTAGCTGGAAATTTAGAACTTACTTATTCTTCCAGCTTATAGATAGATAAATCCTCAGTAATGAATATGAAACAAAGATTCTACTTGAATGAAAGGATAACACAACATCATCCTCAGTAACTTTTTTGACTATTATAAAATTTTTGCTGCTGAAAAATTCTGCTTTATATAAAATAGTAATTATCAATTTGTTTATATATAATATGTGTCCTGTAATCATGTTATTTGCATTAATTTTCCAAAAAGTAAGAATTCATCTAGAAATTTCTGAGGTTTAAAAAAAATTCTAGGAAACTGAATTCGAAGACTGGAAATTTTAAGAATAAAATTAACAGTTGACAGCTAGTTGCACTACCCACAATATTTCACTTGACTTCGAACACTATGTGCAAATCAAAAAATCAAAAGATATTTATTGCTGGCTTGAATTAAACATAAAATAACCACATGACTTGGATATGATATTGATTGAGCTTTCTTGGAGATATATAATTTAGTTTTATGGTGAATTTGATAATGGAAGTTGTCAAAGGACATTGAAGCAGTCTATTAATTCCTATTAAGTTTATTATGCTGATCTCAGAAGATGGGGCTGTTTTTATATATTTAATAGTATATATCCCTGATAATTAACATAGAAATAGTTTTTACTTAAAAAATCAAAACAACTGCTACCTTATCTAACACAATTCCTAATGAAATACTTATTAAATTGGAGCAAATTTTATCACATAAATCCTTAACAGTTCTTTTATACTTTAATGTTGTTGTTGTTATGTGCCATCGAGTCGGTTCCGACCCATAGCGACCCTGTACAGGGTTTCCGAGGGTGTAAATCTTTACGGGAGTAGAAAGCCTCATCTTTCTCCCGCGGAGCAGCTGGTAGTTTCGAACCGCTGACCTTAAGGTTCGCAGCCCGATTCGTAACCACTACGCTACCAGAGCTCCCTTATACTTTAATATTGACTAAAAAACACAAGTGGCTTTCAGTGGCCAGACATGGACTTTACTATGCTATGGGAGTGGTACCTTTACTTGATGCCCTTCAGAGGCCACCTAATAGGACACCTGAGGATTTTGTAGCCATATCTGTTCTTGCCTCATGCATATTGCTGACTATATTCATCAAATGGAAGTCATCATCAATTATTATTCATGCTAACATGCTATGTTTCATTAAGAAATAAAAAACCTGCTAATCAAACTAAGAAATACCATTGATTATAAGACATCTGGATTTCAGAGATGTTAAATGTGGAATAAAGTATGTCTTAGAATTGGTGAGAAAAGGAATTGGCTATATTCTTCAAATTCTCCTTTCCAGAGGCCCCTCATTTCCCTACCTGAGTCAGATTGTTTTGGAAAAATGATAAGGTGGCCATGTCTATTTAAGATGCAAAGAAAGGTGGGTTTTTTGTTTTGTTTTGTTTTTAATGTGTTAAACTATTAACATGAATAAGTTAATATAATATGATCTGATAATTCCCAAAATGCATATTTTCAGTCTGAATTTTCTGTTAGGTCCTATATGCCAGCATGTTTTAGATAGTTCTTTTTCTTTCTCTTTGATAATTTAAGACCTTGGGTATTTAAGAGTGCAGATATCTTTAGTCAGTCTCCATAGGTCCTCAGAGGTCTTGGACCCTTGCATTTGACTACATTGCATTAACAATAAAAACGCTCCTGTGTAGGCACATTGCAGTTCTAAATGATACAAAATAAAGTGTGTTGCATGTATATATATATATTTATATAGAGCTCTATATCTAAAATATATTTAGAAAGGCATTAGTTGTTTATCAGAACTGTTTATACATTTGCTGTTGTTAAGTTCCATTGAGTTGGTTCTGACTCATAGTGACCCTGAGTTTCAAAGGCGTGGCTGGTAGATTAGCTGTCCAGTGCTTCTCATATTCACAGGCTATGAGAGGGTATTTGTATGTCTTCTTTCAAATAAAACTGAGGTTTAATGAGATTGTTACTTGGCTATACTATGCAATTAGCAACTGGTTAAGACAAGATTCAAACCCAGGTCTGTTATATTCCCAATCTAGTGTATTTTTTAAAAACCACTATGATGACTCTACTAGACACATTACATTTATTTCTATGTTTATTTTATTACATTGTTCTAAAGAAAGCCGTAAGGTGACACAACACACACACAAGCCCACATATCCTATAGCAAATTATGTAGTGGTAGAGAGGAAACAAACAAGAAGGAGAGATGAGTATTTTTATGTTACTAAGTAAGAGTGGTTTTAATTATAAACTATAAATCAGGAGTTTTAGATTTGATTGCTTTTATTTTCCTGTTTTCATTTTTGGTAATTAAGCTCTTAAGATGTTTTGGTTTATCTTATAATGGGTAACTTTTGTAGTCTTTTAGGTAACGAGAGATTCTTCCTCATTCTCTATTCATGATTTTATTTGGAAGGAAGAAGGGCCAAGCTTAGAATTATTGCTATTGATCCATTAGTGTTTTCCTAATATCTTTATTTTACAAAACAGGAGATCAAGAGTGTGGGAATCTTCTTGAGGTCCAATGGATAGAATTGGATGTGGTGTAAACGAATACTACGAAATAATATAGTTCATAAAATGTCAAGGTATAGAATTTGGATGTTCCCAGCCCACAAAGTTAATGACAATATGTTCATCCTTTTAATGGAAACATTACTAGGAGGATCCTGGCTACATAATCCATCATACTGCAGAAGACTTGCTGACTTATGCTTTGTGACAGACCAGTGAGAAAAATATACAAACTCATACACCAATGTTGCAAATCAATTCTGCGGCAAAGTGGAAATAACTCTTGTACCAATAAGCAGTAAGCCCTATGGAAAAAAAAAAATCTTTTTCTGAATTTCCAACTTGCAGATAGAAAGAGAAGCCATCAATCATGCTGGAGAGCTTCCATTTCAGGGCTGTTGTTCTTAAAGACAAACTAGATGAAATCGGACAAGACCAGAATATGCAAAGCACTTTGGCTTTTTCCATGGTCTTGGTGCAGAGAAAAAGCAAGAAGCAAGATGTTTACTCTTTTTTCTTTTAAATGTGAAACTTGTAGTATAGCAAAGGCATTGAAATCAACTCAGCTTGCTGTCAAAATGACTAATTAATCACTTCACAAATGGTTATTAATTATGCATTAATGAGATATTCTCTTTGCTCTAGCAAATACAGGTTCTCTGGAAATTCTTTCTCCTTGGTACCTAATACAAGCTAAAAGCATGCACAACTCAATTAATCTAGAAGCAGCATGGGGTGTTTAAAACTGTTCACAGTTTGAAAAGAAGCAAATAAGGAAGACATTTAAACTGTCCATATTTCACTGTGTAAATCCAGAAGCACTTAATCATCCCCTACACATTCTTTTGTTCTCTTTCTTCCCTCTGTCATGTTATAACTGTATTTCAAGACTTCTCATTTCTTCCCCAAAACTTGTACACTGAAACTCAAACCAAAACTAATAGGCTTCTAGTATATTTGGTCCTTAGTCTTCTTGGATAAGATAATAAATAGGAAAAAATGCATACATGTATGATATTCAAGTAAAAAAATGAGCATATCTAGTCAAATAAATTATGAATTGGATATAATGCTTACTAAGTCACAACTAGGTTAGAATTATATTTCCAGATGACATTGAGATTGCTTTATCTAGGAAGGAAAGCTATAAAATTTGACCCAGTTAAATTCTCTATAGAAAAGGGCTTTTAATTTTTATAATTGAATTTTTAGCTCATTCAATAGACATTTATTAAGTATTTACCCTGAGACAGGTACTGTATTAGATGCTAAAGCTGCAAAAGTGAATCATTTTTATTTTTTTCCCATGAGGGGACACATGGTCTAGTGATAGAAAAGCATTGTATTTTTGGCTAATGTAGTAAAAGCAGATGGAAGAACCAATGTGATGCATGAATGCAAAAAAAAAAAAAAAAAGCATGATGTGTTAGGGAATGGTTAGCGATTTATGAAGGATAGATTTTGGGTACTTAGGGAGGATGTTGAATATATACTGGGTATAAAGTCAATAAGATTGAGGTCAGATTGTGAAGTACTGTACACCTTTCTAAATTTTAGGAAGATGTCACAGGTTTTTAAACAAGGAACTGACATGATTGGATTTATGTGAGGACTTTGAGCCCAATACAATGAGAAGATAAGCCATTTGTGGGTCTGGAAATAGAATAGAACTGAGTATATATATTTTTTTATATTGGGAGGGGCATGAAAAATCATGTCCATGTATAGATCCTTTACATATTTGAAACAATATTTTATTTTGTTTTTGGTTAAAGTTTACACAGCAAGTTAGGTTCCTGTATGACATTTTGACACAAATTGTCTGGTAACATTAATCACCTTTTCCACAATATGTCACCATTCTCTTGAAGTATTCTGGTTTTTCTACTTCCGGTATACTAGTTTCCTTGTGAAGCTCTGGTATCGTAGTGATTACAATTCAGACTGTTAACCTCAAGGTCAGCAGTTCGAAACTACCAGCTGTTGTGCAGGAGAAAGATGAAGGTTTCTGTAAAGATTTACAGTCTCAGAAACCCTACACAGGGTAGCTATATGTCAGAACTGACTCCATGGTATAACACCACCACCAGAAGCTTCCTTGTCCTCTTATCTTCTCATCTGTGCTTTAGAGTAAATGCTGACTTTTTGTCTTATACAGATGTTTTTTTAGAGCACTATTTTAATGGACAATATCCTTTATTTTGTGTGCCACTCTGCTACTTGTGTTTTATTAGTGATCTCAGGAAATATTTTTTGTTTCAGGTCTAGTGTCTTGGGACAGCAATCCAGAGAATACTCCAGTCTCAGCTGGCCCAGTTAATCTGAACCTTTTGTAAAATTGTGAGTTTTTGTTGTACATTTATCAACCATTGTATCTATTGTACTCCTGGTCAGATAGGTGAGTGGTAGTAGCCAGGCACCATCTGGTTCTTCTGGCCTTCAGGTAGCAGAGGTAATAGCTCATGTAAACCATCAGCTTTGCAGACTTGTTTCTTCTGTGAAATTTTGCTTATGTGCATACTCATTTGCTCCTGTAAAGTAGAGATCAGTAATTGTATTTGCTGGCTGTACTTCTTTAAGCACAGATTGGTTTGCTCCTTGGTATTTTAAATATTCTTCTCCAATACCATCATTCAAATGTATTGATTCTCCAAAATCTTCCTTATTCATTGTTCAACTTTCATATACATAAGGTGATTAAAAAATGCCATGGCTTGGGTAAGGCATACCTTAGTCCTCAAACTGATTTATTCACTCTTTCACATTTTAAAGATGTCTTTTGCAGCATATTTACATAATGCAATATGTCATGGCCTAGTGCATTTGAAAAATATATGTATTCTTCTTATAAAAGAAGTGTTATAGAGTATAGCAATTGTGAGAGTGACACAGGACCAGACAGTGTTTCATTCTGTAGTACATAGGGTTGCTATGAGTCAGAACCAAATCAACTGTACCTAACAATAACAATATTATACAATATTTGTCCTTTTGTGCTTAACTTATTTCACTTAGGGTTATGCCGTCCAGTTTCATCAATGTTATAGTATGCTTCATGGAATCATCAATGCTCTTTCTAATTGCATAATGTATTCCATTGCATGCATGTATCACATGTTGATTATTCATGGGCATGCTTGTATGTTTCCATTTTTTTAATGTTGTGAAGAAATTTTAATTAAACATAGGTGTGCAAATATCTGTATATGTCACGTCTTTTAGCTCTCTAGAAGTGGGATTACTAGACCATGTTGTTGTTATTGTTAAGCGCCATCTAGTTGATTCATATCAAATACCTTCTTTAGACAGTATAAGTGATGACTATACACATGGACTTCACCAGATGGAATACATAGAAATCAAATTGATTACATCTGCAGAAAGAGACAATGGAAAAGCTCCATATCATCAGT
>NW_006408627.1:1637879-1639098 GCF_000296735.1 Chrysochloris asiatica
TTTGGTTTGTGTGGTTTCCAAAATGTTTTGTAGTCTGTATATTCCCTCAATTTGTGCCCTCCCATTTGTCCCTATTTTTTCATTGATGACCTTCATAATTCTGGGATTCACATTTAGTTCCTTAATCCATGTTAAGTTGGTTTTTGTAAAAGGTGTGAGGTGAAGGTCTTGTTTCAATCTTTTGCGTATCATTTTTCAGTTCTGCCAGCACCATCTGTTGAAAAGACTATCACTTCCCCATACGAGATATTTAAGTGTTTTGTCAAAAAATCAGTTGGCTGTATATAGATACATTAATTTCTGGATTCTCAATTCTGTTCCATTGATCTATGTATCTTTCATTGTACTAGTACCAAGCTGTTTTGAGCACTGTAGCTGTGTAGTAAATCTTGAAGTTGGGAAGTGACAGGCCTCCAACCTTATTCCTCTTCTTAAGTAGTGCTTTGCTTATCCTGGGTTTCTTTCCTTTAAATATAAAGTTTGTAATTGTTTTTTCCATCTCTTTGAAGAATGACGTTGGGATTTGGATTGGTATTGCATTATATGTGTAAATTGCTTTGGGCTGTATTGACATTTTCACAATGTCAAGTCTTCCTATTCAGGAACATTGTACATTCTTTCATTTTTGTAAGTCTCTTTTGGTTTCTTATAGTAGTGTTTTGTAGTTTTCTTGTATAAGTCTTTTGTTTCTCTGGTTACATTTATTCCTAGATATTTCATCCTTTGGGTGCCTATTATAAATGGTATTGCTTTCCTAATGTCCTTTTCAAAGCTGCCGTTTTTGATATAGACAAATCCAACTGATTTTTGTATGTTAATCTTATATCCTGCCACTTTGCTGAATCTTTCTTTGAGATCTAGTAGCCTTCTTACTGAGTCTTTGGGGTTTTCGTCATATAAGATCATATCATCTGCAAATAGGGAGAGTTTTACTTCCTCTTTGCCAATTTGCATGCCTTTAATTTCCCTGTCTTGCTGTATAGCTCTTGCTAAGGCTTCCAGCACAATATTGAATAGGAGTGGTGACAAAGGGTATCCTTGTCTGGCTCCTGTTCACAGGAGGAAGGCTTTCAATTTCTCTCCATTGAAAATAATGTAGGCTGTTGGTTTTGTATATATGCTTGTTATTATGTTGAGGAGTTTCCCTTCAATTCCTATTTTGTTGAGTGTTTTTATCAGGAATGGATGTTGGATTTTGTCAAATGCCTTTTCTGCATCA
>NW_006408627.1:1639198-1647107 GCF_000296735.1 Chrysochloris asiatica
AAATTAAGAAAGGTGTGTGACAAGGTTGTATTCTTTCACCATACTTATTCAACCTGTATGCTGAACAAATCATCAGAGAAGCTGGGTTATATGAAGAAAAATGTGGCATCAAGATTGGAGTAAGACTCATTAACAACCTGAGAGATACAGATGATACAATCTTGCTTGCTGAAAGTGAAGAGGACTTAAAATATTTACTGATGAAGATCAAAGAACACAGCCTTTGATATGGATTGCATCTAATGTCAAGAAAACAAAACTCTTCACCTCTGGACCAATAAACAACATTCTTATCAATGGAGAAAAGATTGAAGTTGTTAAAGACTTCATTCTTCTTGGATCAACTGTCAACACTCACGAAAGCAGCAGTCAAGAAATCAAATGATATATTGCATTAAGCAAATCTGCTCCACAAGACCTTTTTACAGTGTTGAAGAGCAAAGATGTCAGCTTGAGAACTAAGGTGAGTCTGACCCAAGCCATGGTATTTTCAATAACCCCATATATCTGTGAAAGTGGACAGTTTTTAAGAAAGACTGTAGAAGAATTGAGGCATTTGAATTATGGTGTTGGAGGAGAATATTGAAAGTACCATGTGCTACCAAAAGAAGCAACAGATTTCTGTTAGAAGAAGTGCAGCAAGAGTGCTCCTTGGAGGCCAAGATAGCCAAACCTTGTCTCTCATACTTCAGACATATTGTCAGGAGGGACCATTCACTGGAGAAGGATATCAAGTTTGGTAAGGTGGAGGTTCAGAGAAAAAGAGGAGACCCCCAATGAGATGAATTGACCAAGTGGCAACATCGATGGACTCAAGTGTGGCAACAGTAGTTAGGTTGGCCCAGGATCAGACACTGTTTCATTCTGCTGTGCACAAGGTCACTATGAGTTGGTACCAACTTGATGGTACCTAACAACAATAACAACAACAGGAGGGTCTGGTGGAAATAGATAGAAATAAGATTCTTTTGATTCGATAGTGAATAATTGTTATCATGAGTAATTGCAACTGTCACAACTCTAAAGGTAGAGACATTTTGTAACAAAAACAGGTGAGTAATTAATCTTACAGTCCATAAACAGAGAACCCTAGTTCTCATGCTTTTCTCCCCTTCTTCACCTTCAAGGGAGAAGATCATGAGTGGAATATGGGACCCTATTCAGAGAAGCAGCAACACCAGAGATGGAGGCAGAGATGAGGACACGGAGAGATAGAGCATCTGAGGATCCTAGACTCATGGAAAGAGAAAAGTTGTGTGCTGGCGGCCAGGAAGCAGGCTTGTATAAAGTGCCCTTTGATTGCTTAAATTATTATATATTCCTGAGTGTTTTTGTGTACATCCCCCTCAAAAAATAAACAAACAACTAAACAGAGGGGATAGAAGCAAATACTGTTGAATGATGATTCATGGAGGAGATTGTAATCATTGCAATGAAACAATGAGTAAAAAACCGATGTTCTCTCATGTAAAGTATCACTCAATTCACAATAAAAACTTAAAAAAAAAAAAGCATATCCAGTTCTGTAAGTACCATTCATTAAAGAGACTCTTTCTGTCTCATTGAGTAGATTTTAACCCCTTCTTAAAAATCAGTTACCCATAGATGGTTGGATTTTTTTCTGGGTTCTCATTTTTATTCCATGTGTCTACGTGCCCATTGTTGAACCAATACCAGGGTGTTTGATTAAGATGATTGCATGGTTTGTTTTGGTATCAGGGAATGTGAGGTTTCTAGTTTTTTGTTCTTCAATATTACTTAAGCTATTCAGAGATTCTTTTATATCCATATGAAGTTGATCATTAGTTTTTCCATTTTAGTGAACAATGTTGTTGAGGCTTGTATTGAGATTGTATCTGTTGGTCACTTTATGTAGATTTGACATTTTCAATATATCAAGTCCTAGAGTGGTGCTGTGGATTAATGCACTGGACTGCAAAGTCGGTTTGAACTGCAAGGTTGGGGTTTCAAACTCACTAGTCACTCCTTGGAAACCCTGCACAGGATTGCTATGCGTTGGAACCAACTGAGCAGCACTTAACAACACATCTTCAAGCCCATAAGCTCAGAATTCCTTTCCATCTATGTAGGTTACTTTTAGTCTCTGGTTGTAGAGTTTTATAATTTTCATTTCATAAACCCATTGTTGATTCCACCATGTCAATCCATCTCATTGGGGGGGTCTTCCTCTTTTTCACTGACTCTCCACTTTACCAAACATGGTGCCCTTTCTCCAGGTACTCCAAACAACATGTCTTAAGTATGACAGACAAAGTCTCACCATATTCATTTCTAAGGAGCAATATGTCTATACTTCTAAAACAGATTTGCTCATTCTTCAGTCAGTCCGAGATATTTTCAATTTCTTTTCCAATACCATAATTCAAATGCCTTGGTTCTTCTTCAGTCTTTCTTATTTATTGTTTAACTTTCACATGTTTTGAAGTAATTAAAAATAACATTGTTTAGATCAGACACAACTTAGTCCTCAAAGTGAAATTTTTGCTTTTTAACATTTTAAAGAGGTCTTTTGCAGCAGATTTGCTTAATGCAATGCGTGTTTTGATTTCTTGATTATTGCTTCCATAAATGTTGATTGTGGATCCAAGTAAAATGAAATTTTTGACACTTCAATCTTTTCTCCATTTATAATGATATTTATTGGTCCCATTTTGATGATTTATATCTTTTTTACACTGAAGTGCAATCCTTATTGAAGACTATCGTCTTTGATCATCATCTGTAATTATTTTAAGTCCTCTTCCCTTCCAGCATGAAGCTTGTGTCATCTGCATATCACAGGTTATTAATGAGTCTTCCTCTGATCCTGATATTACATTCTTCTTCATATAATCCAGTTTCTCAGATTATTTGCTAAGCATACCGATTGAATAAATATGATGAAAGGATACAACTTTGATACACAAAGTTCCTGATTTTCAAACATTCAGTCTTACTTTAGTCAGTCAGAACCACTGCTTCCTTGTCAAGACATTCTTGATATCATCCTGCAACTCTTCTGTTTTTTTGGTCATTAGTGTCTAATGCATAATATCTATTCTTGAGATGGTCTTTAAACTCTGGTGAGGTATGCTTAAGGTCATATTTTGCATCTTGTGGACTTGTTTTAATTTTCTTTAGCCTGAAATTACATAACAGCAATTGATGTTCTGTTCCACAGTCAGCCCCTGGCCTTGTTTTGGCTGATGCTATTGGGCTTTTTCATAGACTCTTCACACAGATGTAGTCAATTTGATTCTTGTGTGTGACATCTGGTCTATATGGAATTGTTGTAAGTGCCATCAAGTCTGTTCTTACTCATAGTACATTGTATAGGGTTTTTAAGAATCAGCTGGTGGGTTTGAACTTCTGGCCTTGTAGTCTGCAGTCCAATGCTTATACTACAGTACTACACCAAGACTCTGTTCACATAGTTGCCTTTTATGTTGTTGTTGAAAAAAATTTTTTTGCAAAGAAGTCATCAATTATGCAATCTCCAGCATCCTTTCTATCACCAAGGCCATGTTTTCTAAGTACTGATCCTCTTTGTATCCAACTTTGCATTCCAATCACCAGTAATTATCATTGCATCTTGATTGAATATTAGATCAATTTCAGACTGAAAAGTTTGGTAAAATTCTTCAATTTAATCATCACTAGCTTTACTTCTGGACTTCTGGTGTGGTTCTATAGGATCAGTGCTGGGCTGAGAACCATAAGGTGGGCAGTTCAAATCCATCACCTGCTCTTTGGAGACCCTTTATAGGGTTGCTGAATCAGAACTGACTGGACAACACTTAACACCAACAGCAGGCTTTACTAACTAGAAAATCGGTAGCTCAAATGAACAGCTGCTCCTCAGAAATCTTATACAAGGTCACTCTATGATTTGTAACTGACTCAATGTCATTTAACAACCGTTTTCATGGTTGGTGTGTAAATTTCAATAATAGTGGTATTACCTTGTCTTCCTTGTAGGTATATGGATATTATCCTATCGCAGACAACTTTGTATTTAAGATAGATCTTGAAATTCTCTTTTTGTTGATGAATGTGATATTATTCCTCTTCAGGTTTTCATTCCCAGCAAAGTAAGCCATATGACTATCTGATGCAAAATGGCTAATACCAGGCCATGTCTGCTCACTAATGCCTAAGATATTAATCTTTAGTTCTTCCATTTCATTTGTGATGGATTCCAATTTTCTGAGATTCATATTTTTACATTCCAATTAATGGAATGTAAAAATATGAATCCTATAGCACCACACCAGGACTCTGTTACAAGCCTCACACCCCCAAGAAAGCAACTTTAAGTCAACTTACTTTGTCAAAAAGTCTGGTTTAATTTTAAATTACCAATATTACCTTCAAAGGCTATTGAGGGAGATAACAATAATTTACCTATCATACATATTGAACCTTGCCAAAACAATCTAATAAATAGGTCAACATTGATTTATACTAGTCCATTTCTTAGAAATACAATGTCCATGAAGAATTAACTACGATGTCATTATTTATAAATAAGCTATATAGAAGTTTCTGGTTTCAGTTTTGAAATGTAAACACCTTAAAAGTCATTATTTCTGTATTTATAAGAAGAAGAAAAAACTTGAATCAATGACATTTCTTAGACTCATTAGAGTACTGAGTTACAGGGAAAACCACCAAACCTGAAATCTAGATTATTGTTGTTATGTTTTTAAATGGCATCAAGTCAGTCCCTACTCATAGTGACCCTGTATAGAGTTTCTGAGGACCAGCTGTTGGGTTTCAACCCTGAACCTTGAAGTTAGCAGTACAGTGCTTATCTTACAGTGACACACCAAAATTCCAAACCTGGATAGATAGGCAAATAGAAGAAGTAAAAAATGTGTCTGGTGATGGGGGTCTCTTATCTACAGACAAGCAATAATAAATACTACTTCATACTTCTTATAAGAAACAATGCAAGGAAGAATAAAATAGAGTGAAATATTCAAAGTGTTGAAAGAAAGATTAAAAAAAAAAAAAAAAAAACTACCTAGAATTCTATATCTAGTAAAATCACTTTCAACAAAGAAGAAAATTAAAATAATTTTTCAAATAGAAGTTAAAGGAATTTGTTGCTGGTAGACTTGTCCTGCAAAGTAAGTTAAAAGAAGTTTTTCTTAGAGAAAAAAATGTTTGTCACTTATAAATGAAGATCTGTATAAAGAAAGGAATAATATTCAAATTTTAAATGAAGATAAAATATTTTATTTTCTTACCTTAGTTGATAAAATAGATAATTTTTATTCAAAGTAATAATAACAACCCACCACTCATCTGTCAGGTTGTTGTAGTAGCTTGTGTGTTGCTGTGATGCTGGAAACTATGCTATCAGTATTGTAAATACAAACAGGGTCACCCATGGTGACCAGGTTTTAGTGGAGCTTCCTGACTAAGACAGACTAGAAAAAAGGCAGGCAGACCACTTCTCAATGCTTATCCACTGAAAACCTTATGAATAGTAGGGGAGCATTGACAGATTAAGAGTTGGAAGATGACCCTTCCGGTTTGGAGGCACTCAAAATACAACTGGGGAAGAGTAGAGTTCCTCAAAGTAGAGTTGACCTTAATGAAGTGAATGGAACAAAGCTTTCAGGATCTTCATTTGCTGATGAGGTGCAACACAAAATGGGAAGAAATAGCAGCAAACATCTTGAGGGTGTAATGCTTGTAGTGGAGTCCTGGTGTGGTGCTACAGGATAATGCACTGTACTGTAAGGTCTGTGTGAATCATAAGGTTGGCATTTCAACCCCACCAGCTGCTTTTTGGAAATCCCATACAGGGTCACTATGAGTTGGAACCAACTCCACAGCACTTAACAGCAACAGCAACAAAGGCTTGTAGCAAGGAAAGACTTAAGTAGTACAGAAGACTACTTAAGTTCTCAGTGCCTAAAGCTAAGGACATGTGAAGGAGTAAAAATTATATGGAACTTGATACTGTGTATCACATTATTTCCCAAATTAACTTAAGTGTGTTCGCTCTAGACATTGTTTGTTGTTAGGTGCCATCCAGTTGGCTCCAACTCATTGTGACCCTACGTACAACAGAATAATACATTGCCATCCTGATCATTGCTGCTGTGTTTGTGTCAATCCACTGCTGCTGCACTGTGACAATCCATCTCATTGATGGCCTCCCTCTTTATCATTGACCTTGCACTTTACCAAGCATGTTGTCCCTTCTCCAGGGACTGGTCCCTCCTGATAATATGTCTGAAGTAAGAGAGACAAAGTCTGATCATCTTGGCTTCTAAGGAGCATTCTGGTTGTACTTCTTCTTACACAGATTTGTTTGTTCTTCCGACAGTCCATTGTACCTTTACTATTCTTCTCCAAAACCATAAATTAAATGCATCAATTCTTCTGTGGTCTTCCTTATTCATGGTCCAACTTTCACAAGCATATGAAGCTATTGAAAATACCATGACTTTGATCAGGTAGGTATACTTTAGTCCTCAAACTGACATCTTTGTTCTTGAATGCTTTAAAGAGTTTTTGGGCATCAGATTTGCCTAATGCAATACATCATTTTATTTCTTGACTACTACTTCCACAAGTGTTGATGGTGGATCCATGTTTGGCAACTTCAATCTTTTCTCCGCTTATCATGATGGTTTTTATTGGTTTAGTGGTGAGGTTTATTGGTTTGTTTTATTTCCATTGAAATGCAACCCATACCAAAGGTTCTAGATAACTAACATCAATTCAAATAAGATCATGATAAGTATTAAGAACTCACATACCTGATTAAAATATACTTGGAATACACTGACTAGTACAGTGTGATCACTTGCAAAATGGAGTAATTGTTCTCTATTCCTTGTGGCGCTGTGGGTTTGAACCACAAGGTTGATGGTTCAAACTCACCAATCGCTCCTCAGAAACCCTATAAAGGGTAACCGTGAGTCGGAATCAATTAGATGGCACTTAACAACAACAACAAAGATCATATATTCTCCCCTTTTCAACTCCCATGAACATATTTTGTTTAATATAGCCTTTTTTTTATCTTTGTCATTTTATTTTTTTATGTTTTATTGTGAGTTATATGATAGTTTACATGAGAGACCCTCAGATCCATATTCATTCCATTGTATATCATTATATTGCCATGGTTCCAATCCCCTCCATGCATCGTCTTCCGACCAAAGGGCATATCCTAGAAGCCCGTACTCTACACTCCCCCCACCCCCTTCAGTCTTCGGCCCACAGTTCCTCTCCCTCTCTGAATCCAAAGTCCCCAGCCGCTTCATCCCTCCATGTCATCATCTCTGTCTCCATCTCAGGCATCCCCGGTTCTCTGGGTGGGGTCCCATTCTCGGTTCTTATCGGTTGGTAGTCCCAGAGACCTCCGCTCCTAGACTGGAGAAATAATTGCTCTCCTCCTTGCTACAAAACATCTACTCTTGCATTTCCAACACTCACAATCCTTCTTGATAACCATTATTCACTACAGTATCGCACATAACCCATCTGTATTTCATTTCATCAGCTCCACCTAGACAAATTGGATAGTACTCAATGGTGATTCTACCTTCTTCCATGCCCCCTCCACACACAGAGTCAACTTGGACATTGGATACCCAAATGGGGAGGGAGGGACTACAAAGGCAAGAAGTAACTGGCTTATAAGTTTTCAAGAGGGAACCTAATATAGTCTTTTAATTAGCTCACTTTTCAACTACTTATGGATCATCCTATACATTATAGACTGCCGTTTCTTTCTTTGGGGTTTCTGATATATTCCTACATCAGAGAAAACATTCTATATCCATTGTTGTTGTTGTCAGGTGCCATTGAGTCGGAACCAACTCATAGCGACCCCATGCACAGCAGCATGAAACAATGTCCAATCCTGGGCCAACCTCACTAC
>NW_006408627.1:1651420-1660117 GCF_000296735.1 Chrysochloris asiatica
TTCATGAGGGATATTGGTCTATAGTTTTTTTCTTAGTGACGTCCTTTCCTGGTTTTGGTATGAGGGTTATGCTTGCTTCATAAATTGTATTAGGAAATTTTTCTTCCTCCTCTATATTTTGGAACAATTTGAGGATAATTGGTGTTTGGTAGAATTCACCAGTGAAGCCATCTGGGCCTGGACTTTTTTTGGTTGGGAGACTTTTGATGACCTAATCAATTTCCTTTTTGTTATGGTTTTGTTCAGGTTTTCTACTTCACTGTGTGTAAGTTTAAGTAGGTTGTGTTTATCTAAAAATGTATCCATCTCTTGTAAGTTTTCAAATTTGTTGAAGTATAACTCTTCATAGTATTCTGTTATTATCCTTTTGATTTTCTTTGGTTCCGTTGTAACATCTCCCATGTGGTTTCTAATGCGTGTTATTTGTGTCTTCTCCCTCTTTTCTTTTGTTAGGTTTGCCAATGTTCTGTCGATTTTGTTAATTCTTTCAACGAACCAGCTTCTTGTCCTGTTGATTGTTACTATAGTTTTTCTGTTTTCTATCTCATTTATTTCTGCTCTAATCTTTATTATTTCTTTTCTTTTGGTGGCTGTAGGTTCCCTCTGTTGGTCTGTTTCTAATTGTTGTAGATTCTTTGCTAATGTGTTAATTTTGGTTCTTTCTTATTTTTGGATGTGTGCATTTATTACAATAAATTGTCCTATCAGCACTGCTTTTGCTATGTCCCAAAGATTTTGTTGTGTTGTGTTTTCGTTCTCATTTATTTCTAGGAACTTTGTAGCACAACTTTCTTAATTTTAAAACATTCAGTGTTTCCATGCTCTGTTCGAATAACTGCTTCTTGGTCTAAGTACAGATTCCTCATGAGTACAATGAACTGTTTTGGAATACTCATATTTCACAATGTTGTCCATAGCTTGTCATGATCCACACAATCGAAAGCCTTTGTGTAGTCAATAAAGCATAGGTAAACACCTTTCTGATATTTTGTGCTTTCAGCCAAGATCCATCGGATATTAGCAATGATATCTCTCATCACACAGCCTCTTCTGAATCCGGATTGAACCTCTGGAAGTTCTCTGTCAATGTATGATTGTATCCGTTTCTGTATTACCTTTAGCAAAGATTTTTTCTCACTTGAGATATCAAAGAGATTGTCCGATGATTTCCACATTCCGTTGGGTTACCTCTCTTTGGAATGGACACAAATATGGATCTCTTCTAAAGAGTCTGCCAGATAGTTGTCTTCCAAATTTTTTGGCAGAGATGAGTGAGTGCCTCTTGTACTGCCTCACTTTCTTGAAAGATTTCAATTTTTATTCCATCAATTTCTGGTGCCTTTTTCTTTGCCAATTTCTTCAATGCACTTTGGAATTCCTCCCTGAGTAGCATTGGCTCTTGATCATATGGTACCTCTTGAAATTGTTGAATATTAACCATTTCCTTTTGGTACAATGACTCTGGGTATTCTGTCCATCTTCTCTTGATGCTTTCTGCATCATTCAATAATTTTTCCAGAGAATCTTTCAATAACGAAAATCAAGGCTTGAATTTTTTCTTCAGTTCCCCCAGCATGAGAAATGCTGACCGTGTTAATCATTTTTGGTTTTCTAATTCCAAATCTTTGCATAATTTATTTTGGTATTTGGTTTTATCTTCTCGAGCTGATCTTTGAAATTTTCAAATATCCATTGTAAGAGCAGAAAAATTTATTTCATCTCATTTCTTCAACAATTTTCTATTCAGCCACATATTTCCAATAAACATGTATATATGTATATATATATGATTGGTGCTTCCAAAGATTTGTGGAATAAATTCATTTTCTTTCCATTCTATTTTCCACACTTTTAGAAGTCTTTCTGTATATAGAATGTTCATTTTTATATCTTGGTCTTTGGCTGTCACAGTCATTTGTCATATATTGCCAGATCTTGAATATCAGGTACTGTAGAATATGCTGAGATAATTATTCATTAAATCTTTTAGATGAAATTTTTATTGTTTATGGAGTGGTAGGCCAACAGGCTGAATGCCAACAAAATTATGTCAATATCAACATAGCAATATAAATTCTAACACAATACTATTGGTATCAGCATTTTATTATTAGAGTGACATCACTGGTACCAGTGGTGAATGAACCTGATAGAAGCTGTTCAACATTTAATGGCTCAGAGTCAGTTACAATTTACCATCTAGGCATCAAGATATGTGGCATGATCTGCATGTAGTAAATGTTCACTTCAACCCTGTGTGATGACATCCATATTTTATACCCTTCTTTTCTGTCTGTATTTTAAAATGCTGTTGTATTTTAAAGTACTCTCAAGTCACTTCTGACTCATAGTGACCCTGTATAGGGTTTCCAAAGAGCAACTGCTGAGTTTGAATTGACAACCTTGTGGTTTAACCCAACCTTGTGGTTCAATCCAGTGCTCTATCCCACAGTGCCATGCCAGGACTCCATTTTAAAATGTACTTATTTATAAATTAATAAAATAATCTGGTATAATGTGTAATAGAAAGATTGAATTTCTTATGTTACTTTAATCCACATATACTTTCTAGATTAGGAAATCTGAGCAGTTTTGGAATAAGGATTATAATTCCATGCATTGCTACCAGTAGGTTAACTTCTTTCTTGTGTGCATACTGAAAGCCTAACTTGGCTTGGTTTTCGTCTATGCAACCTTTCTTTCCCAATAGTATGGAGACAGTTGATCTTCACTTGTCCATGACTTCTTCAGTTTCCAATCTAATACTCTGACCAACATTTTTGTCTAAGGCTCAACTGATTTTTCTTCACCCATCAAAGTATGTCTATATTTCTGTCTTATGGTCAAATCCTATAAATTTTTCATCTCCAAGAGGCTAGCAAAGAAATAGAGGAGTTGTAATTTAGATCAAGACAAGAACCAAATAATACCAAACTAACTGTAAATATTGTAAACTAGTTATCTTGACAAATGTCAAGTTAATGAGGATTCTTGAAACTTTGGAGAGGTAATTGCTTCCTAAAGAGTGCACCTTTTATGGATGCTGCCTCATAGGATGCTGAATTTCAAGAGTAACTGTCCTTTCTCTCTCTATCTCTATCTATCTATATATTTGCATATATATTTTTGTGTGTATATTATATATAATTTTTTTTTCTCTGAGTCCTGGTGTGGGTTAATGCATTGGACTGCAAAGTTGGTTTGAACCACAAGGTCAATAGTTCAAGCTCACTAGCTGCTCCATAGAAACCCTATACATTGTCGCTATAGGTCAGAGCCGACTCAATAGCACTCAACAACAACAACAGCAAGCTATTACTGGAGAGAAATTCCCCAACTATTTGCTTGTTCATATCTTTGAGTGGTGCCAGTGCTGGATCTTATTACCACAAATCATTTCACTTTTCAAGGCCAGTGATACTCTTTAAAACACCATTAACAATTTTTGTGCTAAACTACCATCTAATTACTTTTTTCCATTTACCATTAATATAATGTGATTATTTACTCTACATGCCTGAATCATCATAATACCTTTCTTATTTATGGTCTATAGATACTTTAAGGAGTTTGTTCTGTTACTATCACTGTACTAAGCACTGGAGATTTTAAGATGAGCATGAAAGACATGGTTTTGGTGTCCCACTCCTGGTTAGGATGTAGAAAGATGCAATAGCTTTTTATACTTATGGTAACAAGAAGAAATTCACATAGAAAAACAAAAAAAACAATCTTCCTATAAGCTAGCAAAGAGCAGTGGGCCCAATAATTCCCTGTAAACTGAATTTCAGTAGGAAATGAGACTTCCACAGGTGAGCAGCCAATCATGACAGCTTTTATATCTGCACTTCCTGGTATGGGTAGGGTGAATGGAACAACCGACCTGATGTAGACAGAGATACTGTATAGGGATAAGGAAAACTCAGCTGAGAATTATAAAAAGATGTGGGACATAGGGAAATACTGGAATTTGAAAGAATCATGGAAATAAATTACTTGGCCTGAAACTTTCTTTCTACTGCAAATTCTGCTAAAAAAAAAGTGGTTGCAAATGAATAACTGGAAAACAGTAAGAGATCACAGACTCTGGAATATTATTGTGTTTTTAATTCTAGGGCTTTTCTGAATTTGAATCAAGGAGTACCAACAATATCTGAAACTACAGATAAACTTCGAATCTCAAATATTAACAGGACCCAAGATTGAGTTTGTCATGAGAAGTTATACGTTGGGCTAATCATACATGAATTAAATATAAAGTCCAGTCCCAGATTAAACAAATTCTAGGAGGAATTTAAAAGGCCAAATTCTCAAATTAACCATAAGATAGAAAAACAGTTGTAATGTTTAGAAAATAAGCAAAATTAAAAAAGACTATTCATATCAGTCTCCAATGTTCCATGTTTTAAAAATTACACAGCGTGTTAAAAAACATACACACAGGAAAATGTGATACATTATAAAAAGCAAATATGATCATTGGAAAAAGCCTTCAGAGATCCCAGGTATGTGAATTAACAGACATGACTTTAGAATAATTGTTATAAATATGTTGTAGGTTTTATTGAAAAAGGGTAATCTCAAGATGAAGGTAAAAAATTCTATGAAAGTTATAGGACTTTACTGCCTCAAAGTTGGAATTAGAACACCAGTGTGTCTTAGCCTGGAAGCTCCACTAAAACCTATCCACCATAGGAGATCTTTCCGATGTTTGAAAAATACTGGCACAACTTTTGTCATTCTAGTTACATACAGCTTTATAACTGAACTTATGAATAACATGATAAATGGAGATGAAATTGAAGTTGCCAATGATTTCATTCTAAATAAATGAACAATCAATGTCCACAGAATCAGCAGTCAAGAGAGCAAATAATGAATTGCATTGGGAAGATCTGCAACAACCTTCTTCAGTTTTAAAAATTAAAGATATCACTTTGATGACTAGGGTACACCTACCCAAATCATGGTCTTTTCAATTGCTTTATATGCATATGAAAGTTGGACAATTAAGTGGAAGACAGAATAAGAATTGATACATTTGAGCTGTGGTGTTGACCAAGAATATTGAATATACTATGGGCTGTCTAAACGAACACTGGTGGCACTGTAGATTAGGCATTAGGCTGTTAACTGCATGGTTGCTGTTGTTAGGTGCCCAGCAGACCAAAACAATGCCTGGTCATTGCTGCTGTCACTGTGCCAACCCATGTCATTGGGGATCTTCCTCTTTTTTTGCTGATCTTCCACTTTATCTAGCATGATATCCTTCTCCAGGGACTGATCTCTCCTGATAATATGTCTGAAGTATGCAAGATGAAATCTTGCCATCCTGGCTTCTAAAGAACATTTTGGCTGTACTTTTTCCAATACAGATTTGTTTGTTCTTCCAGCAGTCCATGGTAATTTCAATATTCTTCTCCAACATAATTCAAATGCATCAATTCTTCTACAGTCTTCCATATTCACTGTTCAACCTTCACATGCATATGAAACTACTGAAATATTGCATAGGAAACTATTGAAATATTGTAATATTTATAGCTGGGTTGAAATTATTTGGTCCTTGTCTTGATCTAAATTCCAGTTTCTCTACTTCTATTCCATTCTCTTGAAAACTACATGGTATGTGGTTCAAACCCACCGGCCACTCTATGGGGTAAAGATGAGGCTGTCTGTTCCCATAAAGATTTACAGTCTCAAAAACCCTCATAAGGTCCCTATGAGTTGGAATATACTCAATGACAGTGGGTTTGCTGTTTTTGGACAAATCAGTCTTAGAACAAATACAGACAGAATATTCCTTAAAAGTGACTATGGCTTGCTTACTTTGGACATCTCATTAGGAAAGGACTAGTCACTAGAAAAGAATATCATGTTTGGTTTAAGTAAATGATCAGCAAAAATGAAGGAACCCCTCAATGAAATGGATTGATGAAAAAGCCACAAAAATGGACCCAAACTCACCAATTATTCTAAAGATTCTAAACAGGGCAACATTTGGCTATATTTTATATGAGTTAGCCACAAGCCAGAGTCCACTCATCGGCAACTAATAGCAACAACAATGGTGAAGATATGGGGTATTTCAGGAGGTAAATGGAAACTCTCCAAAATAAGTGGATGGAAATGCTAAAAATAAAAAGTAACACTGCACAATAGAAGGCAAACACATTTTGAATTTTAAGAAAAATAAATAAAAATTACCCAAGAAAGAAGTACAGCCAGAATGCTCCTTGGAAGCCAGGATGGGAAGATTTCTTCTCATGTACTTTGGACATGTTGTCCAGAGGGACAAATCCCTGTAAAAAGACCAATGCTTGTTAAAGTAGAGTGTCAGAAAAAAATAAGGAAGGCTTCCAATGAAATGGATTAACACACGAGCTGCAACAATGGGCACAAACACAGCATACGTGTGAGGTAGGTGGAGGACTCAGGGTAGTGTTTCATTCTGTTGTGATAAAGTCAATATGAGTTGGAACTGACTAAATGACAACTAACAATGGCAAAACAAAGATTAATAGAAAATTCTAAAATTCTCTGGCACAAGAAGATGCAACCATAATAAAAGCAAACCAGAAAACAATGAAGCAGCATTGTCGGAAAGCTAAAACAAAAAACAAAAAAAAACCTCCAAAAAACATGAAGTCTATCAACCTAGAACTCTGTGTCTAGTGAAAACACTTTTCAAAAATGAAGAAAAACATTTCTAGATAAATGAAAGTGAAGAGAATTCAAAAACAGTAGATTGAAACTACAAAGCATGCCAAAATAAACCTTTAGGATGAAGAGAAATGTGAGCAGAAGGAATTTTGGAACTCAAGATTCTTTATATTGCTCAATATTCTTTTAAAATAACTAATTATACTTCTTATTTTTAAAGTTTCTTTAAATAATAATTAACTGTTTGCATCTAAAATAATAAAAATGTGTTTGGAGTTAATAACATATGTAGAAATAAACTCTTTTAAAATGTAGTATAATTTTGCTATGTGCAGGATTAAGCCTATTTTTTTTCTATTTGTCCCATCTGCTCTCTGTTCTTTCTTCCTTCAACCAGTAAAATATTTTTTAGTATGCTATTTTATCTCTTCTAGTTATACCTCTTTGTATTATTCCGTTACTGTTCCAAGAAAGAAAACATATGTTCTTAACCTAACACAACTTAATTTGAATTAATGCTATGCCATTACATGTAATGTAAGAACTTCAAAATAATATATTCTGTTTACCTCACTCTCTTATTAAGTGCCATTGAGTCGGTTCCAACTCATAGTGACCCTGTATAGGATTTCTGAGGAGTGGCTGGTGAGCTTGAACCACCAATCTTGTGATTCAAACCAACTTTGCATTCCAGCACATTAACCCACATTGCCACACCAGGACTCCCACTCTATCTCTAATTTGTTGTTGTTAAGTGCCGTCGAGTTGATTCTGACCCCTAGTGACCCTGTGTAGGGTTTCCCAGGAGCAGCTCTAATAGGGGAAGGGTAATTAAAAGCAGATATCAGACTGAACAAGAAAGTAAAACCTAAATGTATACTGCTTACAAGAGAAGTACTTAAGCATAAAGTCACAATAGATTAAAAGCAAATAGACAGAACAAGATGTATTAGACAGATACTAATTAAAAGATGGAGTCCTGGTGTAGCACTGTGGGATAATGCACTGGACTGCAAGGTTGGTTTGAACTGCGAGGTCAGTCACTAACCATTCCTTGGAAACTCTATACAGGGTCATTATGAGTTGGAACTGACTAGACTGCATTTAAAAATAACAGCAAAATTATAAGAAAATTCTGGTGGTGCACTGGTTAAGTACCTGGACTGACAGCTAAAAGGTTGATGATTTGAATCTACCCAGTGATCCTGTAGAGAAAGACTTGGTGATCAGCTCCTATTAAGAATATAGTCTAGAAGATACTATGGAGACATTCTACTATGTCACATGGGATCACTTTCAGTCAAATTCCCTTGAGAGCACCTGACAACAGTTTGTTGACTCTGACTCATAGTTACCCTATGCATAACACAACTAAATACTGTCTGATCCTGCATCATCATCACAACTATTGTTACACTTAAGCCCATTGCTTCTGCCTCTGTGTCTCCCTATTTTTTGCTGACCCTCCACTTTATAAGCATAATGTCCTTATCCAAGGATGAAGTCTTGTCACCCTAGCTTCTAAAGAGCTTTCTGTCTGTACTTCTTCCAACACAGATTTGATTATTCTTCTGGCAGTCCACGATACTTTCAATATTCTTCTCCAACATCATACCTCAAAAGCATCAAGTCTTCTATGGTCCTCCTTATTCATTGTTCAACTTTCACATATATATTCTGTTGTTGTTAGGTGCTGTCTAGTGACACATCAAGATCCTATGCACAACAGAATGAAACAGTCAGGTCCTACACCATCCTCACAACTGCCACTATGCTTGAGTCCATTGTTGCTACCTCAATGTATCTGATTGGAGATTTCCTACATTTTTGCTCTTCCTCCACTTTAAAAACACGATGTCCTTCTCCAATGACTAGTCATCCTGATAATATGTCCAAAGTAATAGAGATGAAGTCTGGTCATCTTAGCTTCTAAGGAGTATTCTGGTTGTACTTCTTCCAACATAGATTTGTCAGTTCTTCTGACAAATGCATATTTGAATATTAAGGTACCATAAATACACATGGACCTCGCCA
>NW_006408627.1:1662477-1680014 GCF_000296735.1 Chrysochloris asiatica
ATATGTCATTTGATTTCTTGTCTGTTGCTTCCATGACTGTTGATGGTGAATCCAAGCAAAATAGAGTCTTGACAACTTCAGTCTTTTCTCCATTTACCATGATGTTATTTATTGCTCTCGTGGTGAGGATTTTTGTTTTCTTTACATTGAGGTAAAATCCATATTGAAGACTGTGATCTTTGATCTTCATCAGTAAATATTTTTAGTCCTCTTTGTTTTCAGCAAGCAAGGCTTTATCATCTGTATATCACAGCTTGTTAATGAGTCTTCTTACAATCCTGATGCCACCTTTTCCTTCATACACTCGAGTTTCTCAGATTATTTGGTCAGCATAGAGATTGAATAAATTATAGTGAACTGGCACACACCTTTCCAGATATTAAACTATTCAATATCTCTGTGTTCTATTTGAACGACTGCCTCTTGGTCTATGTACAGGTTCCTCATGAACACAATTAAGTGCTATGGAATACTCATTTTCTTTGCACTGTTGCCCATAGCTTGTCATGATTCACACAGTTGAAAGCATTTGCATAGCCAATAAAACATAGGTAAACATCTTTCTGGTATTCTCTGCTTTCAGCCAAGATCTGACATCAACAATGATATCCCTGATTCCATATCCTTATCCAACTAACATTTGAACTTCAGAAGTTCCTAGTCAATGTATTTTTGTAGCCATTTTTGAATTATCTTTATCAAAATTTTACTTGCATACGATATTAATGATATTGTCTGATGATTTCCACATTCCATTGGGTTACCTCTCTTGGAATGGGCACAAATATTTATCCCTTCCAATCAGTTGGCCAGAGAGCATTCTCCTAAATTCCTTGGCATGCATGAATGAGTGTCTGCAGTGCTGCATGTGTTTGTTGAAATATATCAATACGTATTCCAGCAATTTCTGGAACCTTGTTCTTTACCAGTGCCTTAAGTGCACATTGGACTACTTCCTTCATTACCATTGTCTCTTGGTCATAAGCTACCTTTGAAATGGTTGAACATCGACCATTTGTTTTTGGAACAGTGATTCTATGTATTCCTTCCACCTTCTTTTGATGCTTTCTGCATCATTTAATACTTTAAAGAAGTCTCAGTATTGCAAGTTGAGGCTTGAATTTTTTCCTAAATTCTTTCAGCTTGAGAAATCCTGAATGTGTTCTTTCCTTATAGCTTTCTAATTCCAGATTTTTACACATTTCATTATCATTTTTGACATTTGTATTTTTGAGTTGCCCTTTAAATTTTTCTGTTCATCTCTTTTACCTCCTTACTTCTTCCATTCACTTTAGCGTGTCTATGCTGGCTAGCAAGTTTCTGAGTCTCTCCTAATATTCATTTTGACATTTTCTTTCTTCTTTGTCTTCTTAATGACTTTTTGGTTTCTTTCTGTAGGATGTTCTTAATGTTATCCCACAACTCATCTGGTTTCAGTCATCAGTGTCTAATGCATCAAATCTGTTCTTGAGATGATCACAAAATTAAAGTGGACCATGTCCAAGGTCATATTTTGACTCACGTGGATTTGCTTTCATTTTCTTCAGCTTCATCTTGCACTTGCATATGAGCAATTGATGATGGGTTTCACAGTCTGACCCTGACCTTGCTTTGGCTGATGATATGGAGCTTTTTAACCACTTTTTTCCACATTTGTAGTCATTTTGACTTCTGTATATTCCATCTGATTAAGTCCATGTGTATCATCATCTTTTATATTGTTTTTAAAAAAGTATTTTCCAATAAGAAGTCATTGGACTTACTAAATTTTGTCATCTGATCCCCAACATTGTTTCTGTCACCAATGCCATATTTTTCAAGCACTGATCCTTCCTCTTTGTTTCCAATCTTTGCATTCCAATCACCAGTAATTATGAATGAACCTTAATTGCATGTTTGACCAATTTCAGACTGAAGAAGTTGATAGAATTCTTCAGTTTCAACATTAATGGCTTTAGTGATTGGTGCATAAATTTGAACAATAGCTGTATTAATTGGTTTTCCTTGTAGTCATATGGATACTATGCTTTCACAGATAACATTATATTTCAAAGTAGCTTTTTTGATCATGAACGTGATGCCATTCCTCTTCAATTTTTCATTCCTGGTATGTGATTGTCAGATTTGAAATCACCAATACCTGTCAATTAGAATTCACTCATGCCTAGTATATCGGTGCTTACATATGTATATGAGGTTGTTGAAAGTACCATTGTTTGGTACAGACACATCATAATTCTCAAAACGACATCTTTGTTTTTGAAAGTTGATGTGTAATCCATACTGAAAGATCACCATCTTCATCAGTACATATGTTAAGTCCTCTTCACTTTCATCTGAATATCTCAGGTTGTTAAAGAGTATTCCTCTAATCATGGTGGCATATTCTTCTTCATATAATCCATCTTCTCATATTATATGGTCAGTATGCAGAAAGAATAAGTATGGTGAAAGAATATAGCCCTAGTGCACACCTTTCCTGATTTTGAACCATTCAGTGTCCTCTTGTTCTGTTTGAACAACTGCCTTTTGGAATTTGTATATGTTCTTCATGAACACAATCAATGTTCTGGAATACTCATTCTTCAAAATGTTATCTATAGCTTGTCTTGATGCACATAGTCCAATGCCTTTGAATAGTCAATAAAACACAAGCAAACACCTTTCTGGTATTCTTTTCTTTCAGTCAAAGTCTATATGACATCAGCAATTATATTCCTAGTTCCACAATTTCTGAATCCAATTTGAGTTTCTGGTAGTTCCCTGTCGATGTATTGTTGCAGTCATTTAAAAATTACCTTCAATGAAATTTTAGTTGCATGTGATATGATGATACTGTTCAATGATTTCCAATTCTGTTGGATTAATATAACTCAAACTACAGCTGGAAAATTACCTGAGATAAAAAGGACACTTCATAATGGAAATAGGTTCAATTTCGCAAGAAGAAATAAACATCACATTGTTGTTGTTAGGTGCCATCGAGTCAGTACATACCCATAGCAACCTTATTCACAGCAGAACGAAACATTGCCTGATCCTGGGCCAATCTCACTACTGTTGCCATGCTTGAGTCCCTTGATACTACCACTTAGCCAATACATCTCATTGGGGGTCTTCCTCTTTTTCTCTGACCCTCTACCTTACCAAACATGATATCCTTCTCCAATGACTGGTCCCTCCTGAAAATATGTCCAAAATATGAGAGACAAATTTTGCCATCTTGGCCTTCAAGGAGCACTCTGACTGTACTTCTTCCAAAACGGATCTATTGGTTCTTTTGGCAGCCCATGACACATTCAATATTCTCCTCCAACACCATAACTCAAAGTCATCAATTCTTCTACGGTCTTCCTTATTTCACTGTCCAGCTTTTGCATGCATATGAGGTTATTGAAAACACCATGGCTTGGGTCAGGTGTACCTTAGTCCTCAAGCTGTCTAGTAGAAGGAAATAAAAATGTGACCAATAAGACTAAGAGTGCATGGAACATTAAAGATCATATTTTAAATTTTGGGTTTTAATTCTAAGGAGAATAGTAAATTACTCAAAGGTCTTACACAAAAATCTGAAGTGACTTACTGCCTTTAAAAAAGCTCTCTCTTATAAGATGAAAAATGGATGCATTTGGTCAAGAACAGACATGGGGAAGTCAATTAGTTGGCTACTATTGTGACCTAAGTCATTATACCCACTTACTCTAGGTTTGTGGTAATAGTGATGGAGAAATTTAGGGAGTAAATCTGACAGAATTTTTTGACAGTTTAGGGATTATGATGAGGTGTTGTTTCATATAGGACTGTGAAACTGGAAGAATACTGGCGCCAGCTACAGAGAGTACAATAGAAGAACCAAGTTGAAGAGACAACACATGGTTTCATTTTGGGGAGGATTTATATGAGTTTGAGCACTTCTACTTGATCTTATATGAAGAAAAATGTGGTATCAGCATTGGAGAAAGACTCATTAACAACCTGCAATATGGAGGTGAAACAACCTTACTTGCTGAAAGTGAAGAGGACTTAAATATTTACTGTTGAACATCAAAGACCTCAGCCTTTGGTATGGGTTGCATCTCAATGTAAAGAAAACAAAAATCCTCACCAATAAACAACATTCTTATCAACAGAGAAAAGATAAGTTTTCAAGGACTTAAAACATCTTGGATCCACTATCAACACTATGGAAGCAGCAGTCAAGAAATCAAACGACATATTGCATTAGACAAATCTGCTGCACAAGACCTTTTTTAAAATGTTGAAGAGCAAAGATGTCAGCTTGAGGACTAAGGTGTGCCTGACCCAAACCATGGTGTTTTCAATAACCTCATATGGATGTGAAAGCTGGACCGTGAATAAGGAAGACCGTAGAAGAATTGATGCTTTTGAGTTATGGTGTTGGAGGAGAATATTCAAAATGCCATTGGCTGCCAAAAGAACCAACAGATCTGTGTTGGAAGAAGTGCAGCCAGAGTGTTCCTTGGAGGCCAGGATGGCCAAACTTTGTTTCTCATACTTCAGACATTGTCAAGAGGGACCAGTTGCTGGAGAAGTACATCATGTTTGGTAAGGTGGAGGGTCAGAGAAAAAGAGGAAGACTCCCAGAGAGATGGCTTGGCAAAGTGGCAGCATCAATAGGCTCAAGCTTGGCAACAATTGTGAAGTTGGTCCAGGACCAGGCAGTGTTTCGTTCTGTTGTACATAGGGTCGCTATGAGTCAGTACCGACTCAAATGACACCTAACGACAACAACAACTTGATCCTATAGGAGTCATGGGGTGGCATTGTATGATAAGCAGTACTAGGTGTGAGGTTGGGAGTTCAAACCCACCAGCGGCTTCTTAGAAACCATATACAGCAGGGGTGGGGAGCCTTTTTTTCTGCTACAGGCCATTTGGATATTTATAACATCATTTGTGGGCCATACAAAATTGTCAGCTGAAAAATTATCCTACTATATTTCATGAAAAAGTTAATTAATTCATCGGTAAACACTATGAGTTTGCACTGACTCGATGGCACTTAACAACAACAAATACAATGTGACGGCTAGAACTATTTCTCTTTGGTGAGGCATGGGTATTAGTTGGTATTGATGGTGTTGCTACTTGTAACTGCTTTTCCAGGTTTGCGCTAGTCATTCTGGAGTCAGTCGATTCTTTGCAAAGTTCTTTTGTAAAGAACTGCTCGCAACAGTGAATCCGAACATAGATGCATGTTTCAATGCCTATCTCCTTAAAGTGGGAAATTCATCATTGCTTATTTAATGTTTATAGAACTCAAGCAATGGGAGGTTATTGTACACAGCTTTCAACTTATCATCGCTTTACAGCTGAATGATTTTGTGTTGTATGTTATCTGGCACATCAGCTGGTTCCACATTGAACGGTGTAGCAAAGATGTTCAATTTCATTTGTTTACTTTTCATGTCCTTAAATCTTTCATTAAATACTTCAATTAGTTTCACACACTCACCAGGATATTCACATGTCATGGAAGGTTTTTGTCTTTCCAGATTGGGGAAACACACCCTATTATTACTTTTGAGTTGCACTTTCTACAGCCTTAATTTAGCTTCAAATGATTCCACATTTGAAAGCAGGGAGCTGAGTAGCTAGCTGGGGATCTGCAGCTTGATGTTCAGCTCTGAGAGGTACTTGGTAATGTCTACCATGAATGCGAGATCACACAGCCACTTGGCATCATTTAGTTTCCAAACAAGTTTTCCCTTCATCTCCATGAACTGCTTGACTTCATCCTGCAGTTCATAAAACCTCATGAGTATGTTTTCATGACTTAGCCACCACAATTCACAGTGATAAACAAGATCACCATTCTCAGAGTCAAGATCATTCAGTAATTCCTTAAACAGGCAGCTGTTAAACCCTCTGCTTTTGACAAAATTTATGCATGACACTACTGTTGACATCACATTGTTAAGTCACATGACTGAGCATAAAGACTTTCTTGGTGTGTGATGCAGTGGCATATAATTAAGTCACTTGGATCAAGACAGAATTGATTCAGTTCTTTCTTGACAAATGCAATTAACTCTTTTTGCAAACAAATGATGGTTGGAGCTCCATCTTTAGTTAGGCCGCTTTACTTTTCAAGTGTTAGCTCAAGTTTTATCATTGATAAAACAAGTTTCTCAAACACATTCTCACCTTTTGTAGTGCCATGCATGGCTTCCAGTGACAGTAGTTCCTCTCATGTGTCAAACTCTGCAGTTATCCCACAAATGGATATGGCCAGTTGGTCACTGTTTGTTATGTCCCTTAGCTCATCACAAGCCACATAGAAAAATTGGGGATCTCATGCAGAATCCTTCAGGGTTTTTTCAATATCTTGTGCTAAATCAGGAATGCAATCTGAGATGGTTCTCTAAGACAAACTAACACTGAAACAATTTTACTTTGTCTGGTGTTGACAACTCCGTAGCAACCTCCATGCACTCTCATAAACTCTCCTTCTACATGAGGCTTCAGCTTTTTTGTGACTAGCTCTTTCTCTACATAACTTGTCTGAATAATGTTTTTCCTGTAAAAATGCGGCCTAGTAGCTTGCTCCTAAAGTGGCTTGTTGTGCTTTCAGATCCTGCTGAAGAGCACTGATTTTATCCAAACATATTTGACCTCCCAATTCATTGATTATAGCATGTTTTGAGTTGTAATGATGATCCAGATTGACTTTTTTCATCACTGCTAATGCATTATCACAAACTAGACACACAGTTTTGCCTTTGACTTCAACAAAAAAAATATATCATTTGCCCATTTCTCTTGGAAATATTGATACTATGTATCAACTTTTCTTTTTGTTGTTGTTGTTGTTGTCACCAGTGTGCCACTGTGGGTTAAGGTGCCAGACTGCAAGGTCAGCCGTTCAAGCTCACTAGTTGCTCCTCAGAAACCCGATACAGGGTTGCTATGGGTCGGAACTGACTCGATGGAACTTAACAACAACAACACACCACTTAATCTTTAATAACTATTCAGTGTGTGTGGTGCCAGTGACACAATTATTTTGTTTTGATTGCTGTTCTAATCCTGCATCTTGGTTTTGGAACATATCCAAAATTTGTGTACTATGATTTCCTTAATCTTTATCTGAGATTCAGTATTTGCTAGAATTGTTGATTGTGGATGTGTGGCTAAAGATTGTATTGGCATTGTCATCTGTGTTGATAATAAGGTTGGCACCATAATTGTCAGTCCTTAGAGGTGAGGTCATCAGAATCATAATGAATCATCTCATTGCATCTTGTCTCATCATCACCTGATTGCTGTAGTTTTGCCACAGTGTGCTAACACTTTTGCAACAAGTATATTCTCAACCTCCCAGGCACTGACTAGCCTTTGAGTCACTGAAATAGCAGATAGGCCGCATGCAGCTGAAGAGAAGCATATGTGTCTGTCTCATCATTTACTTGTGTCCTGTTTATACTATAATTGGCATTCCTAGTTTGTCCCTCAAAATGGACATCATGTTTATGATTCATTTACTATAAATTTGTGTTGCTGTGAATAAGGCTTCCAGATTTATTAAATTTCAGTCCTACCTGAGGTTGCTTTGGTAGGGTCAGACCAAGTGATTTTGCAGGCATTCCCCATGCCTGCTAAACAAGACTGCTATGAGTATGAACCAATTCAATGGTATTTGAAAACACAACAACTCTGTCCTACAGGGGCACTGTGAGTCATAATTCTATGAGTGGGCTGTGGATGTTATATCTAAGAGGATATTTTGTAAGTATTTAGAATACACAGCAATGATCTGTGTATAGAGCTTTGGAAACCATATACTTATAGCTAATAATTAAAGCTGTAGGAATTGATGATTCCATCTAGGCAGAGATGAAAGATTGAGAAACGAAGCATCTTAAAGCTAAGCCCTGAGAAAAACCCAACATTAAGAGATTAGATAGAAAGAGATGATGAGCTCGCAAGGGAAACTGAGAGAGAGCAGTCTGGTAGGAGGAAAACCTATTGTAGTATACAAGCCAAAGATGGGAAATGTTCCAAGAATGAAGGAATGGTGAGCACTGGCTAATGTTATTAGAAGCCCAGTAAGTGGAGAATTAAAAACTGCCTATTTGACTTACTGAATGGCAACTATTGCAATTAATAAGTTCTTGTACAATAGAGGAATTCTTTCTCCTGCTTTCCACAGATAAGCCAAAGGGAGTCAGTGATTTCCCAAAAACTGTCTATAAATGTTTTTATGTTGGCAAGTGCCTTTTTTTGTACAGAAATGTTTTGTAATTTTGATTGTATATTACTCTAGGAACTTAGATTATCTGCTCTGCTCCTCATTTGGTATGTAAATATGTGCACATGTGACACCTATAGATTTTGACTGCTGTATATTTCAGATCTTTGTTTTCTCATATTAACAGATAAGGAAAATAAAGCTAGGTTTGTTTTAGTCCTCTGATGAGCAGCCTGAAGAAATTCTGATTTTTCAAAAAATATAGTGTTGAATTTAGACTCAGAAGAATTGAAAACTCCAGTCACTCCGTAGCTATGAAACAACTCTTAAGTTACTTAAATGTCTTGTAAACCTTATACAGGGTTGCTATGGGTTGGAAGGGATTTGATGGCACTTAAAACAACAATCTCAATTTCATTGTCTACAAAATAGGTATAACAATATCAACCTAGCAAAGTTACTTAGACTTTGATCTAGAAAATACTTCATAGATTATGAACTGCTATGAAATATTTATTCTTTATTGTTGTTGTTGTTGTCAAGTTCCGTCCAGTCAGTTCCGACTCATAGCTACCCTGAACAGGGTTTCCAAGGCTGTAAATCTTTATGGGAGCAGAAAGCCTCATCTTTCTCCCGCGGAGCAGCTGGACGGTTCTAACTGTTGACCTTGTGGTTTACAGCCTGACTCATAACCACTACGCTACCAGAGCTCCTTTATTACATATACTTTATTCAGAGATACAAAAAACAAGAGATAATGATTTCAATTAGTATTAATGTAGGTATTATACATACAAGTGAAAGGGCAAGGAAAGTGGTTGCAAGAGTTTTTTTTTTTTATTTATTTTTTTATCCCTGCTTTCATTCACAATCCTGAATCCAATAAAAAACAGAACAAAAGAAATAAACAAGGATTTGTGAGTTAAATGAGAGCACATCATAAAAGTTGTGAGGTCAGGACATCCTTTTTTTGGTAAATTGAATAGTTTCAACAGAAACAAATCAACTTTATGCAAAGTAGTTGTTATTGTTGTTAAGTGCTATTAAGTTCTGAGTCATAGTCTCATAGAGACCCTATATAGGGTTTCCAAGGAGCAGTCTTCACTGTAGAATAAGTTTGTATTTGCCTGTGGTAAGGATGATAAAATATATTTTCCTTTCTCAGTAGTAGCCTGACTTTTCTTAACCTACCATGTCAATGAAGACAACAGAGTCTCCAGTGCAGGAAGTTCTAAAATGGAATACAGCTAGTACTTTATTTGGGAATTTGTTTTCATTAGCTTTTCCCTCAATGGTACAAATCTGTTGTCTGATGGAAATGTCCTATGAAATTGCCCTCTTCCACTCAAATCTGGAAATCTTTCCCAGCAGCAAATGTTCTGAAATATTGCTTCTAATTCTGTGAAATAAAGTATGGTCCAGATTTGAATAGTAAAGATTAAGTTGGAGCAGTTTCATGATGTCCCTTCACTTTATGGCTAAGAGACATTGACAATATTGCAGGTTGTGCAGGGTAACTATTAGAGCAGGTATCAAAATGACCTTCCCCACCTGTTAAGCTGTGTTTGGCTTATACCAACAAAGAATAAATCCAGAGGCTGTAATGAGAAATGACCTTTTGGATACTGTTGTTTTAAAATCACAGTTAAAAAATAATGCACGTTTATGGAAAATTGAAATAAAAAAATCAAATACAGATATGCTTCAAAGGAATTAAGTATATTTCATTAATATTTATTATTAATATATTATTATTATGTAATAATTATTGTATATTGATTAGGCTATGTCAATTTAAAAAATACAGTTAGACTTATAAAGTAACAAGTCTTTTTTCCTCTGCAATTATTTCTCTTTAAATTAGTTTCTCAAGGGCACTTGGCTATTATTTCAAAAATGTTCTCAATATTTAAAATATGTCCTGAAGATATTTTGAAGCTATTTTCCAGAGTATTGTCCTGATTTACCTTCTTTATCAGATTCTTGATAATTTAGAAAAATAAAATCTGTACTCAAAGATGAAGATTTCCTGTCACAGAGGATTCTAGGATTGATAGTATTTTTGAAAATAATAATATACTATTTTTGATTATGTCAAAGATAGATGATTCCTCATGCTGGTTTGCCTGGGACTTTTCTACTTTAAGCACTAAAAGTCTTGCATGCTAGGAAAGGTTTTGATTCCATAATAACTGGGGGCTGTAGTTCTGTTGTTTTTGTTAAGGGCTGTAGAGTCAGTTCCTATTCATAGAGACCCTGTATATGGTTTCCGAGGAGTGGCTGGTGATCTTGAACAGCTGGCTTTGTGGTTCAAATCGACCTTACAGTCCTGTGCATTATCTCACAGCACCACATTTGGATGATGGTGACCTTAGTTTATTGGAATCTGTTTAAAAATACAGGATTGAAGAAGGAATAACAGTTGCATGATTATTCTGATGGTTTTATTCCATTATCTGTTTGTTACTTCTTCCATATTTAATAATGTTGCTTGCTATTAAACTGAGTCTGACTCATGGTGATCTTAAGTTGTTGCTCTTGTTGTTGAGTGTCATCTAGTCACTTCCAACTAATAGTGACCCTGTTTAGGGTTTTTGAGGCTGTAAATCTTTGAGGAATGGAAAGCCTCATCTTTCTCCTGAGGAGTGGCTAGTGGTCTCAACTCGCTGATCTTGTGGCTCACAGTATTGTGCTAATCCTATCGTTAAGTGCTGTTGAGTTAGTTCCAACTCATACTGGCTCTATGTAGGATTTCCCAAGAGTGGTTGGTGGGTCTGAACCTTGCAATTAGCAATCCAGTGTTTACCTTACAGCACCACACTAGGACTCCTAAGAATATAGTTGTTTAGTGCCATTGACTCACAACAACGCTCTATTGCATTTCTGAGGAGCAGCTAGTGGGTTTGAACCACTGACCAGTTCTGGTCTTATAGTGCCACACCTGAAGTATATGGTGGTGGGGGTGGGGTGGGGTATGCTGTGGAGTCAGTTCTGATTCATAGTAACCCAGCATAGGGTTTCAGAGGCTGCAAGTCTTTACAGGAGCAGAAAACCTCATCTTTCTCCCACAGAATGGCTGGTAGTTTAGAATTGCTGACCTTGAGGTTTGCAGACTCTTAACCACTAGAATTCCTCCAGAGATATATTATAGACCAAAATGTTGCCTGGTCTTGTGTTACCTCAAAGATCTTTGATGTTAGAGTCCATTGTTGAAGTTATTGTATAAACTTATTTCTTTGGGGGATGGTCCTCATTTCTGTGAACTCTAGAAATTTAACTTGACAAAAAATAGGCCAGAGTAAAGACTATATTTTCTAGCTTTCCTTTGAGGTAGTTGTGGTCACATAACTAAGGCCTGTGTAAGTAATAAGTACAAATTTGGGGAAGTATCGTTAAAGGGAGGGGATGTGTCTGTTTTTTTCCTCTCCCTTCATCAGCTACAATCTGAGACAATGAGATACTTTGGGGTATTAAAGTTACTTTCAGTGAAATGTGTGTCTTTATCAGTAGGCCATGGCATATTTCTTCTGAATTCTTTATATCTATCTTACTTGACCAAAAGAAGTGATTTGTCTATTCCTTTACCCATTAATTGAGTAACACAAATAAATACATCCATTTATATATTATTTAATTTGTTATTGAGTTTTATTTTCTGTTACCCTTATCTGAAACAAATTATCTGATATATTAGTAAGAATCCTTAATAAAAAGATAATTTTCTAATGCTCCCCATAGTGAAAGGAAAACCCAAATCTTCTTATTTCTCATTCTAGTTTTGTGATGTTCATTTGTCCCCAGAGTAGAAAGTTCAAAAATTTTAATTAGTTTTAATTTGTCTTAAAGTATAAAACACAAGCCAAAGGGAAATTTTACAAAGGAAGAGGAAATCAAACTAGACATTCATTTTTCTCAAATTTTCATAGCAACCTGTTCCATGAGATTTCTGAGGTGAAAGGAAAGTTTGGGGGAACCTTGAAATTGCTCATGACCCAAGACTTTAACAAGAGCCCACACTCCAGGCTCCCTTAGATTATCTGCCAATTCCTTCATAAATTCCTTTGCAGATGTATCTTGCTTCAAATATTGTTGTTGTTAAGTGCTCTTGAGTTGGTTCCGTCTCATAGGGATCCTATGCTAAACAGAATAAAGTATTGCCAGATCCAGCATCATCCTCAACAATTTTGTTAAACTTGAGTCCATTGCTGCTGACAATGTGGCAAGTCCTCTTCTTGGGGCTCTTCCTCTCTTTCTCTGACCCTCCACTTTATCTACATGATATCCTTCACAGACTTGTCCCTCCAGATAATATGTCTGACGCATGAGAAATGTCTAGACTTTCTGGCTTCTAAGGAGCATTCTGGTTGTACTTCTTCCAACACAGATTGGTTTGTTCTTCTGGAAGTCCCCGGTATTTTTAATATTCTTCTCCAATATCATAACTCAAATTCATCAATTATTCTATGGTCTTCTTTATTCATTGTCTAACTTCCACATTCATATGAAACTATTGAAAATACCATAACTTGAGTCAGGTGAACCTTAGTCCTCCAACTGACATCTTTGCTCTTGAACACTGGATCTCTGGTAGCAGAGTGGTTACGAATTGGGCTGTGAACCACAAGGTCAGCAGTTCGAAACTACCAGCTGTTCCTCAGGAGAAAGAGGAGGTTTTCTGCTCCCGTAAAGATTTACAGCCTCGGAAACGCTGTGCAGGGTCGCTATGAGTTGGAACCGACTCCACGGCACATAACAACAACAAGCAGCAAATTTACTTAATGAAATACACTGTTTAGTATGTTGACTACTGACTACAGAAGTATTGATAGTGCAATCAAGCAAATTGATGTCTTTGAGAAATTTAATTTTTCTCCATTTATCATGGTGTTAAAGAGCTCTGGTAGCGTAGTGGTTACGAATCAGGCTGCTAACCTCAAGGTCAGCAATTCGAAACTACCAGCTGTTACGCTGGAGAAAGATGAGGCGTTCTGCCCCCTGTAAAGATTTACAGCCTCGGAAACCCTGTACAGGGTAGTTATGAGTCGGAACCGACTCTATGGCACATAACCACCACCACCGTCATGGTATTATTTATTGCTCCAGTGGTGAGGCTTTTTATTTTCTTTACAGTGAGGTGCAACATTTACTGGAAACTGTGGTCTTTGCCCTTCATCTTTAAGTATTTTAAATCCTCTTTGCTTTCAGCAAGCATGTTTTGTATCATCTGCATATTGCAGGTTATTAATGAGTCTTCCTCCAAGCCTGATGCCACATTCTTCTTCATATAATCCAACTTTTCAGATTATGTGTTCAGCAAACAGATTGAAGAATAATAGTGAAAGAATATAACCCTAGTATACAGCTTTCCTATTCTAAATCACTCAGTGTTCCCTTATACTGTTTGAATGATGGCGTTTTGGTGTATGTTCAGGTTCCTCAAGAACACAATTGTTGTTGTTAAGTGCCGTCGAGTCAGTTCTGACCCATAACGACCCTGTATAGGGTTTCCAAGGAGCGACTGGTGAGCTTGAACCACCGACATTGCAGTTCAAACGGCTGATGCACTAACCCACAGCGCCACACCCGGACTCCAAGAACACAATTATGTGTTCCCAAATGCTCACTCTCCACAATGTTGTTCACAGCTTGTCATGATCCACACAGTAAAACTCCTTTACATAGCCAATAAAACACAGCATATTAGCTTTCAGCCAAGATCTGTCTAACATTAGCAATGATATCTTTTATTCCATATCCTCATCTAAATCCAGCTTGAACTTCTGCTAGTTCCCTGTCAATATAATATTGCAGCCATTTAAAAAATTATCTTTAGTAAAATTTTAGTTGGATATGATTTTAAAGATATTGTCTGATGATTTCTGCATTCCATTGGGTTACCTTTCTTTGGAATGGGCACAAATACAGATCTCTTCTGATAAGTTGGCCAGGTAGTTAGCTGTCTTTAAAATTTCTTGGCACAGATAAATGAGTGCCTCCAGTGCTGCCTCAGCTTGTTGAAAGATTTAAATTTGTATTGCATCAATTCCTGGAGCCTTGTTCATTGCCAGTGTATTCAGTGCACCTTGGACTTCTTCCTTCTGTACCATTGGCTCTTCATAATATGCTAGCTCTTCAAATGGTTGAACATTGTCCATTTCTTTTAGTACAGTGACTGCATCATTCAATATTTTGCCTACAGAATTCATCAACATTGCAAATCAAGGTTTGAAGATTTAAGTTTTCAAATTCTTTCAGCGTGATAAATGATGAGCAAGTTCTTCCCTTTTGCTTTTCTAACTCCAGATCTTTGCATATTTCATTGTAATACTTGACTTTGTCTCCTTGAGTTGCCCTTTGAAATTTTCTGTTCAGTTCTTTCACTTCTTCACTCCTATTCTGGAAAACAAGTTTCGTATTTTCTTCTGACATCCACTTTAGTATTTTTCTGTTTTCTTAAAGGACTTTTGTTTTCTTCCTATATGATGTTCTTGATGTCATCCTACAACTTTTCTGTTCTTTGGTCATCAGTGTATAATGTATCAAATCTGTTCTTGAGATAATTTCTAAATTCTGGTAGGATATATTCAAGGCTAAATTTTGACTCACATGGATTTTTTAAAAATTCCTTCAGCTTCAGTATGAACTTACATGTGAACAATTGATGATCTGTTCCACGATCCTTCCCTGGCCTTATTTTTGCTGATGATATTGAGCTTCACTATCTTTTTCCCAAAGTTGTATCAATTTGCTTCCTGTATATTACTTCTGGTGAGGTCCACTTGTAAAGTAATTTATGTTGTAGAAAAAAGTCATTATGATAGTATTTTGCAAGACCAATGACTTTTTTTCTACAACATAAATTACTCTACAAGCGAACCTCACCAGAAGGAATATATAGGAAGCATGATTTCTATCATCAATGTTACATTTTTCTACTGCTGATCCTCCCTCTTTGTTTCCAACATTGGCATTCAAATTGCCAGTAATTAAATGCATCTTGATTTCTTATTAGATCAATTTCTGACTCAAGAAATTGGTAGAATTCTTCAGTGTTGCCTTCATTGGCTTTAGTGGTTGGTGGATATATTTGAATAATAGCAGTATTAATTGGTCTTCCTTGTAGGCTTATGGATATTATCTGATCACAGCCAGCATTGTATTTCAAGATCAATCTTGAATGCTCTTTTGACAATGAATGTGTTGCCATCCCCCTAAATATCATTCCTGGCATAGTAAATCATATGATTATCCAATTCAAAATAACCCATATCTGTCCATTTCAGGTCACTACTGCCTAAGATGTCAGTCTTTATGCATTCCCATTTATATTGACAACTTACAATTTTTCTGGATTCAGAGTTTGTACATACCATGTTCCAATTATTAATGGATATTGTCATTAACCTTCTTATATTAAGTTATGCCCACCAGCAAATAAGGATCCCCAAAGCTTTGCTCCATCCAAGTCATTAAGGTCAACTCTACTTTGAGGAGGCAGTTATTCTCCAGTCATATTTTGAATGTTCAACCTGACATGTTCATCTTCTGACTCAGATAATGTTTCACTGCTATTCTTAAGGTTTTTAGTAGCTAAGCATTCAGAAGAAGCCTACCTCTCCTTCTTTTTAGTCTGTGTTAGTCTACAAGTTCTGCTGAAACCTGTTCACAATGCGTGATTCTAACGTTATTTAGAATACTGGTGGCATAACTCCCAGCATCACAGCAGCACACAAGCCAAAATATTATGACAAATTGACAGATAAATGGGATGATTTGTCTGCCTCTACCTTATTTCTAGTGGTTCCCCTGTGTACATATGCCATTTTCATTTTCTCTTAGTATAAGTAAGTCTTTCAAATATCTTTAAATGTAATCCAATTGGAAAACTAATTTTATATCCCAACATTGTATACACATACAGACACATGCATGTTCACATGCACACATATACGTACAGCTGTATATGTACAATAGAATGGAATAGAAGATTCTAGAACATATCACAGTGCATCTCATTTAGTAAGGAGACATAATCTTTCATTTTGGCTATTTTTTACATAAACACCAACAATTTCTTATTCCTATTTTATGAGATGCAGGGCTAGGCAGTGCTTTGTTTTGTAATAAACAGATTTGCAATGAGTTGGAACTGACTCAACAGTACATAACAACAACAATAAGATTAGGTGAGATACACTGTGATATTTTCTATTGTTTTATCGTCTTTGTGATTAAAAATAACCATTCCTTACAATCAACTGTATTAATTCACAACCCATAACAGAATGTGACACGCAATTTGAGAAACATTACTCTAAAACATTCTTATCAATGGGAAGAGAAAGAATAAATGTTCCTGATATTTTCCAGGGCTCAAGAAATGTTCTAAAATGTCAGCTAAAGGAAATATCAGTGGCTGTGTCTGTGGTACTATAGCTATATTTCCATTGACAAGTGAAGCATAGGATTTGATCTAATCTTTTTGTGTGTGTGTGCATAAGTTTTTATTGTGAATTGAGTGATAGTTTACATGGGAGACCATCAGTTTTACACTCATCGTGTCATTGTAATGATTACAGTCTCCTCTGTGCATTATCATTTCAACAGTATTTGCTTCTATTCCCTGTTTTTTGTTTTGTTCTGAGTGGGTGTGTACACAGAAAACACTCAGGGATATATAATCATTACACAATTAAAGGGCACATTCTGCAAGCTTACCGTCTGGCCACCAATAGCCAGACTTTATCTTCCCATGGGTCTAGAGTCCTCAGCTGTTCTCTCTCCATGTCCTCATCTCTGGTGTTTCTGTCTCTCTCTGCTCATGCTCTTCTCCCTTGATGATCCTAGGGTCCTCTGTTTCTGAACTGTGAAATTAACCACTCTACTCCCTAGTTTTTGTAATAAAACTTGTACCTTTACAGTTGTGACAGTTACAATTAGTCATGATAACAATTACTCACTATTGAATCATAAAAAAAGTGCAACCCCATCTCTTTTCACCAGACCAGTCTAAATAAGATGGAAACTATTCAGTGGGGACTCTACCTTCCCCCACACACTCTTAAACTAAACTTCCTCTTGAAAACTTGTAAGCCAGTCACTTTGTGCCTTTAAAGCTCCCCACTTTAGGTAGTCAATGTCTAAGTTACCCATCCCTATGAAGCCTGTATACTGAGCAAATAATATGAGAAGCTGGGTTCTATGAAGAAAAACGTGGCATCAGGATTGGAGGAAGATTCATTAACAACCTGCGATATGCAGATGATACAACCTTGATCGCTGAAAGTGAAGAGGACTTGAAACATTTACTTATGAAGATTAAAGAG
>NW_006408627.1:1680862-1683813 GCF_000296735.1 Chrysochloris asiatica
TATATCTATGTCTATATCATCTATATATCTTCCTGTAGTCAAGTTTTGATCATCAAGCGATTGAAAGTAGGTCAAATGAGTACTATCTGCAAGTTTGGGCATGTCTCCCCTCACTTCATATCAGCTGGATGCTTCACTCTCAGCTCTAGCCCTCTGTGTCTATGTCCTTGTCCATGAGCTCAGGAATCCCCTAATCTTACCACACTTCAGACCAACCAGCCCTTCCTCTTCTCTCTTTCATCTCCAGGTCAATGGGAGTCTTGGATTGTGGTTGAACTCAGCCCATATCTTCATGATCTAATCTACTTTTGTATTTTAAACCACTACTATAATGTTGGAGTCCTGGTGTGACACTGTAGGATAAGCAAGGTTGGTCTGAACCACAAGGCCAGTTGTTCAAATGTCACCAGTCGCTCCTAAGAAACCCCCTATGGTGTTGCTATCAGTCAATACCTACTCTACAGCATTTAACAATTACAATGTTGATTATTTCCATAATTATGACTCTAGTACAGCCTTTATGGTGCTTCAAATGCATATAGCCAACTGAGTTCTGGATATCTAGATACTCTTTGTTGTTGTTAAGTGTGGTCAAGTCGGTTCCAACTTAAATTGACTTTGTAACTCAAATTCAAACTGTTTAGAATTCAAAAAGAACAACTTCACCCTAAACTTACATCACACTGTGGTTTCTCTATTTTTCTGTCCATTAATTGTGTAACATAGCAGTCACTCAAGTTAGACAGATACCTGATTATCCTTTTTTACTCTTCTCTTTTCCTCACCTTCAATACATACTTGCAGATTTTATTATTCATTAAGTTTTTTCATTCTTTTAGCTTAAACATTTATTAAATCCATGCCATCCTCTTAATCTGTATTGCCTCTGCCCATTGCTGACTCTAAGTCTTTCTTCTTGGGTAGTAAATTTAGAATAATTTTCCTGTTCTTGTTTTGCATTCCTTAAATCTCATTCCTCTATCCACACATTATAGGGAAAAACCTACATTTCAAATCTAACAATGATATTAATACCTTTCAATTACTTCACATCAGATATTGGATATGTTGGATATAAGATACAAGAATTATTACATATATATTATAATACACAGTCCCCTGGTGTGATGTGGTAGAATCAACACTGGATTGCAAACCATAAGGTTTTCAGTTCAAACCCACTAGCTGCATCTCAGAAACCCTATACAAGTTAGCTAAGTGTTTGAATCAACTTGACGGTACTTAACAACAACAGCAACATAATAATACACAGTATAAATAAAAGAAAAATATTCATAAGCTCTATATTTGTTGAAGCTACAAGACATTTCAATCCTAAATGCATACACACACACACATACTGTATGTGTCAGTTTGTCAGATGAAGTGGCTTCTGTGTTTCTGTGAGGCTGGAAGCTATGCCACTAGCACTTTAAATACAAGCAGGGGCATGCATGGTGAATATCTTTTAGTAAAGCTTCTAGACTAAGATAGACTAGGAAGAAATAGAGACGAAACACTTCTAAAGAGTTAGTAATCTTTGGCTTTACTGCTTTGTGGGTAAATTTGGGTAATATTATTACTAACTGGGTTTCCTTGTTTTAGTGTTAAGTCCTATTGGTTTAATTCAAACACATAATGAACTTGTATAGGGTTTCCAAAGAGAGATTGGTGGGCTTGAACCACCAACCTTGAAGTTAGAAATCCAGTGCTTATCCTAGAGCGTCATACCAGGTTTTTTTTTACATGGAGGTGCAATCAATACTAAATTTTGTTATCTATACTGTAGTTTCCAGTATTGATTACACCTCAATACAAAGAATTGAAAATCCTCATAACCATATCCATCAATGACATCATGATAAATTAAGGAAAGATTGAAGCTGTCAAATGCTTCATTTTACTTGGATTCATAATCAATTCTCATGGAAGAAGCAGTCAAGAACATATTACAATAAGCAAATCTGCTGAAAAATACTTAAGTATTAAAGAACAAATATATCACTTTGAAGATTAATGTGCGCTTGGTGCAAACCATGTTATTTTCAATCACTTCATATGTGTGTGAATGTTAGACAATGAATAAGGAAAACCCTAAAAGAATTGATGCATTTGAATCATGGTATTGTAGAACATTTCTGAAAGTTCTATGAACTGTCAGAGAATAAAGAAATCTATCTTGTAGGAAGTAAAACCAGAATGTTCCTTAGAATCAAAAATGGGAAACTTTTCCTTCAGTACTTTGGATTTATCGTCCTTATAAAACAAACCTGGAGAAGGACATCATGCTCAGAAAAGTGGAGGGTCAGTGAAAAAGAGGAAAATATGAAAGATTATAATTACACTTATTAATTAAATAAGGATAACCATATCCGTTGCCGTTGATTCTGTTTCAACTTATTGGACAAAGTAGAACTACTCCATATAGCTTTCAAGGCTTTATATCTTTATAGAAGTACACTGTCACATTTTTATTCCATGGAGACCTTGCTGGGTTTGAACCACCAATTTTGTGGTTAGCAACCAAGAACCTAGCCATATGCTGCTGCTGCTGTGTGCTGTCCGTTGTTGTTAGGTACCATTAAGTTGGTACTTGTCAAGGTCCTATGTCAGGGTCCAGCCTCAACAAGGAAGTGTGGATGTCACAAAGAAGGGAGATCTGGCAGCAAAAGGGATAGAGAAAGAGAGATGAAATATATACAAAAAAGACAGACACACAAATATAATGCAAGCTGGCAGGTAGGCAGATCTGCAAACATATTGTCTAGCATTGCACACAGAACTCACTCTACCTCAGTCTTTTATTCTCTTTTTTAGGGAGGGATTTGTCACAAAGGAAGGATGTAATTCACAAAGGGAGGATGTGATTCTTTAGATAAGGTAGGATACAGAACTGAAATGTGATTAATCATTCAAAACAGGACATAATGATTCACAGGAACAACTTTTAA
>NW_006408627.1:1684648-1685859 GCF_000296735.1 Chrysochloris asiatica
TTGAGCGCCAATCATCCAGTCATCTGGTCCAGGTCACGTGGGTATCATCTGCAAGTGTGGGAGCTCCTGTGCATATGTCCTCTCTTCCCGTCAGCCAGTAGCTCCACTCTCCTCTCGAGTCCTCCGTGGCCACACCACTATCTCTGGGCCTAAGAGTCCCCAGGCCTCTTCATACTGCTTGCCATCCATGTCCCCAACTGGGTCTACAGAAGTCCACTGAACATTGTAGGGCTTAGCTTGCCATTTCAGTGCTGCTTTTACCCCACTTCCCACCATCGGTGATGTGTGTGGTCACCAATCAGAGCGCGTATTTCCCTTGAGTCTTAGTCTTGGAAGGGAGTTTACATTGAGAGGACCTGGCCATTTGCCTTGATGTTTTCTAGGGAATCGATTTGTTTGTCCTTTTAGTAACAGCCCATCTGCCTCCACTTTTCCTGCAGGTCTTTCTTTCAAGAGGTATCTTTTATTTTTCTAGCCGCTCCAGACTGGTCTGCTCATCTTTTCAAGTGGAGATTTCTCATCTCTGGAAATCTGGATGTGGTTCCAGTTTCTACCTATAGTTTTATGTATTGCAAAGGCTCCGCAATAAGCCCCATTCACTGGATACACTGTAGCCCCAATATAGGTATTCCAATCAGTCATAGGCAGAAGACGGACTTACAAGCCTTCTAGTGTGGTGTCTCTGATTATTCCTTTCTTTCCCTCTCTAGTGTCTACTCTATATTATAATGCAAGGGTAACCAAGATTAAAACAAACAAACAAACAAAAAACAGTCAAGCATCTTAACATGATCCCCCCCCCCCCCATTCCAACCATGACTCAATCCCTGTATCTCAGAGCCCTGTCGTTCCAAGTCTGTGCATATATCGTCCTTTATGTCTGTCCCTTTTAGCCCTTTTGAACATGCCCAATTGTTCTCCCATCTGCCATGTTTCTCCACTTTCCTCACCCTACCTGTATATTGCCCCCCTCCCTAGCACCCAAGCTCTCCTGTGTCCAATTCCCACCCTGCACTCCGCCCTCCCCCTTTTCCCCTACTCACCACCAGTTTCCCAACAACCAACAAAGACTTCCCCCTACCCCCTTTCAGTATAATTTACTTTTCTTAGTCTTTTACAGTAGTGGTCCTATGCAGTATTTCTCTTTTTGTAATTGACTAATTTCACTCAGCATAATGTCCTCAAGGTTCATCCATGTTATGCGGTGGCTT
>NW_006408627.1:1694747-1695441 GCF_000296735.1 Chrysochloris asiatica
CATGTTTAATGTTTATCTGTGGCCCTAATAATTAATTATGTGTTTTGGTAATTTTTTATGTTTTCTGATTACCTCCAGGAATATGTGATCAGGATATGGTCTTCCCTTTTCACGCTTCTTATTGCTTAAGTCAGGGTAACTTTTTTGAGCCTCAGTTGGCCTGGACCTCCGCGGCGGGCTGTTTGGGCCTTGGGCAGGCGGGTTGAGCCTAGGGCGGCGATTTGGGCCTCTGGGGGCCTGGGCGTCAGCAACTGGGCTGTAGGAGTTTTGGGCCTTGGGCGGGTGGTTTGGGCCTCTGGGGGCCTGGACGTCAGCGACAAGGCTGCAGGATGGTTGGGCCTTGGCCAGGAGGTTTGGGCCTCGGGTGGGTGGTTTGGGCCTCTGGGGGCCTAGACGTCAGCAACCGGGCTGCAGGAAGGTTGGGTCTCGGGGTGGCAGGTTGGGCCTCTGGGGCCTGGACTTCAGCTGCTGGGCTGCAGGAGTGTTGGGCCTCAGGTGGGCAGGTTGGGTCTCAGGGGCACTGGGCCTCAGCAACCTGGTTGTGCGGCGGGTTGGGCCTCAGGCCAGGTCTTGGCCTCAGTGGGAGTGCCTTGGCCTCGGTGGGCAGGCTTGTGCCTTGGGCATTCCTGAGCCTCGGTGGCTTGGCAGAGGGCTGGTCTAGGCTGGGGCTGTAGAGGGCTGGGGTAATGGCTGG
>NW_006408627.1:1695586-1699182 GCF_000296735.1 Chrysochloris asiatica
TCTCTGTACACTTTGCAAACTTTTGTTTGTGAGCAAGATCTCAGGCACCGGGCTTCATTTATCTATATCTAAAATGCTACATTGTTCTCAATTATCACATTTCTATATACTTTCAGGAGGAAGGAGAGCATCTAGGTTAAACTGATTACATTCAGAGGCGGTTTAATGGGGCTGCCACTATTATCCTCTAATCCAACATTCCCAGAATTTACCTTTCCACTTTACGTACAAACCTTGGGTAGTTTTTCTCTAAAAATCTTTTCTCATATTCCCAATATACCTGTTCTTGGCCTTTCTAAGTTATCTAAGGAATATTTTAATGCCTCAGCTCTAAAAAAGTGGTTTCAAACCCATTATTGTTCATGGATATCAAACATAACTGAATAATCAAATAAGGAGCAATTCTGACATTCATCCCAGGTGATTATCGTTTGTTCCTCAGAAAGATTTGTTCCCAGGACTCCACGCACTGCCAACACAGTGGAGGCATTAAGAGAGGCATTGTAAAAGAAACTATTTTCTCAGAAGCTACAATTACTGGAGTTAGAAGCATAGAATGAACAATATTAAGACCAAAGAAAATTATACAGAGGTAGCCAACCAGTGAGTTCACAAAAACCAATGAACCTGGGACATCAAGAGGTCACTTCCTTGGCCCTCAGGGTCCATGGCTCGCAGTCCTGAGGAGGGCCACAGGGTTGGATTTTTGTCCATGTTACAGGGTCTACGTATGCTGACGTCAGCAAGTACTGACTCACAGAAATTCTATGCACAACAGAACGAAACATTGCCTCTTCCTGGGCCAACTTCACAATCATTGTTATGCTGAATCCATCACTTCTGACACTGTGCCAATCCATTTCATTGGGGGTCTTCCTCTCTCTGACCCTCCACTTTACCAAACATGATATCTTTCTTCAGGAACTTTTCCCTGCTGACAACATGTCCTAAGTATAAGAGATGAAGTCTAGCCATTCTGGCTTCCAAGGAACACTCTGGGTTGTTTGTTTCCATGGCATTCTATGGTACTGTCAATATTCTCCTCCAACACCAAAACTCAAGTGCATCAATTTTCCTATAGTCTTCCTTGTTCACTGTCCAGCTTTACATGTATATGAAGTTATTGAAAATTCCCTGGTTTGGGTCAGGCACACTTTAAACTGATATCTTTGTTCTTTAACACTTTAAAGAGGTCCTGTGTAGCAGAATATGTTGCTTGACTTTTTGACTGCTGCCTCTTCCAACTGGTTGGCAAGATAATTGACTTCTAAATTTCTTGGCATAGATAAATGAGCACTTCTAGTGCTGTAACAATTTGTTGAAATACAACAATAAGTAAAAAATTAATTCACACTCTGGATGTGGAATTTATTTTAATCAGCTTTTAGAAAAGACAAATACATCATTTTTCAAATATAATCTCATGGTTTTTCAATGCACTTTGTCCATCTGTAAACAAACTTACATATTTCCTTATTAAAAAATGTTTTAGGCTGATCTGTGAACCACGAATGTACCACTATCTTTGCTTCTTCTTCATGTTTTCATGGGACCAAACAGGTGAAAGTCTGATGGAGTAAGATCAGGACTATCAGGGAGATTATTTTTAAATTCCTTAAAATGATGTTTTTGCAGAGTGTCAACAGTGTGGGCAGAGGTGTATGGATGTACATTATCATGCAAGATTACAATATCCTTGGATAGTATTCCTCTGTGTATAATCCAAAGTTTAGGCTTCAGCTCTTTAGTGAGCACCTCACTATAACAACCACAGTTGATTGTTGAACCTTTTTCCTGATAGTGTTCTCCTCAATATGGTCTCTAAGAATCCTAGAAATCTGAAAGCATCAATTTTCCAGCTGATGGTTGACTTTTAAACATTTTTTTTAGTCAACAATTGAGAATGTTTCCATTCTAAGACAGATTTTTTTTTTACTGTTTAATATTAATTTAATTTTGAAAAAAAGTTTTTATTGTGAATTGAGTGATAGTTTACATGGAAGAACATCGGTTTTACACTCATTGTTTCATTACAATGATTACAATCTCCTTTCTGCATCATAGTTCAACAGTATTTTCTTTTATTCCCTGGTTTTTGTTTTTGTTTCTTGGGGAGGGATGTAAACAAAAACACTAAAGAATATATAATAAATTAAACAATCAAAGATAACATTCTGTAAACCTGCATACTGTCTGCCAACACACAGTCTTTCTCTTTCCATGGGTCTAGAGTCCTCAGTTGCTCTCTTTCTTCATGTCCTCAACTCTGCCTCCATCTCTGGTGTCACTGACTCTCTGGATAGGGTCCCACATTCTGCTTATGCTCTTCTCCCTTTATGATCCTCTGTTCCTGGATTGTAAGATTAACCACTCCCCGCCTTCCTTACAAAACTTCTACCTGGATAGTTGTAACCATTGCAATTAGTCATGGTAACAATTACTTACTATTGAATCATAAGAACCTTATCCCCATTTCCTTTCGCCAGACCCATCTAGACATGATGAAAATTATTTAGTGGGGACTCTAACTTTCCCTGCACACTCTGAAATGAAACTCCCTCTTGAAAACTTGTAAGCCAGTCACTTAGCACCTGTATAGTTCTGCACCCCCTGGCCCCCAATGTCTAAGTTGCCCATCCCTATCAACCCTTTGAATTGTGGTGTTGGAGGAGAATACTAAAAGTGACATGGGCCGCCAAAAGAACCAATAGATCTGTTTTGGAAGAGGTGCAGCCAGAGTGCTCCTTGGAGGCCAAGATGGCTAAACTTCATCTCTCATACTTTGGACATGTTGTCAGGAGGGAACCTTCACTGGAGAAGGATATCATGCTTGGTAAGATGGAGGGTCAGAGAAAGAGAGAAAGACCCCCAACAAGATGGATTGACCAGGTGGCAGCATTGATGGACTCAAGTGTGGTAGCGGTAGTGAGGTTGGCCCAGGATCGGACATTGTTTCATTCTGCTGTGCATGGGGTCACTATGAGTCGGTTCCGACTAGATGGCACCTGACAACAACAACAACAAAATCAACCCTGTATACACAGGGGATAGGATGGACACTTAATATGAAGACGTCTTCCTTCTTAGTTGGTATTTTGAATGACTACATCCATAATTATAGGCCAAGTTCATCAAATTGTAGCAATTTGCACTTATTTTCTTTATCAAAAATTTTTTTTTAATCTTCCTCTAGTTGAGTTCTGATCATCAAGCCATCGAAGCTAGGTCAAGTAGGTACTATTTTCAAATTTAGGTATTTTTGTGCATCTCCCCTCACTTCATATCAGCTGGATGCTTCCCTTTCAGCTCTAGCCCTCTGTGGCTATGTCCTTGTTCATATGGTCTGGACAAGGCATGTATTTAAATGCTCTTTTTGATCAGGAATGTGATACCAGCCATCTTCAGTTTGTCTTTCTTGGTATAGTAAACCATATAGCAGTCTGATTCAAAATGGCCAATACCAGTCTGTTTCTGCTCACTAATACCTAGGACTAATGAGTATTATGCAAAGATTTAGAGTTAGAAAACCAAAAGGGAAGAACACGGTCAGTATTTCTCAAGCTGGGGGAACTGAAGAAAAAATTCAAGCCTCGACT